>NC_068321.1:6673419-6853419 GCF_025860055.1 Xyrauchen texanus
CGTTAATGAACAAGGAGAAAATATAAACATTATTTAAAATTTGTTGAGTGGAAAAGCAAACATTTATCTGGAAAGTGTTTTAGAAAGAAACGTAAAAGTAAAGTAATGTGTAATGTGATTAATTTCTGAAGAAGTAATAAGTAATTATATTACAATATGAGAAGTAACGATTTGTAGTGGATTGCTTTTTTCAGTTACTTACCCAAAACATATAACAGGTGGCTTTTATCTTTTATTCGGTCAATTAATTAGCTAGAGAGCCACATTGGAGACAAATTTATACCCAACTGTCAACAGGCACTGCTGCCTCTCTTCAATCTTGAGTATGATGAATGGTATTTTAGCATACAGTATGTGCCTATAGCCATTTTGGAGTCTCGTTTTCATCCAAGCTCTTGGACAGAAGCTAACTAAGAATGTTAACTGACGTGATGCCATGCAAGGAGCAGACATGTGAGCTCGGCGCACTTTGTTCGTTTTTTTATTATTTTCATGTTATAATCTGGTGAGATTCGATAGACCTAGTTACATATTTGTTCTTTGAGGTAAACATGGCAAAGAAGTCAAATTCCTCTGGCTCTGGAGACATTAAAAGACACTTTACGTGCTCAAGCTGAAACCTCTGACGGGCCTGCAGACTGGGGACTCGATTTGGATGACATGTCTGTGATGCTGACGAAGGTTGTTGCTGACTTAGAGGATCTCGCTGTAATACGTCGATTGATTAAGGCAATAGAAACAAAATTCTCTGAGTTAGTTACAAGAGTGGAAGATGTTGAGAAACAAGTCATCGGAAAGGGAATTATCCGCTAATCCGCTTGCGACCAAAATAGAAAACATTTTGAAAAAAATAGGAGCCGAAGAAATAATGTATGGATTTTTGGAATTCCTGAGCATGAAGTAGGCAGAGATATGGTGAAATTCCTAGACGAGCTCTTCACGGGTCTTCCCGAGTCTTAACATGCCATAAGCTGGAAATCGAGCAAGCTCACAGAGTCCCGGCTCGCAGATCGGCTGAGGGAAACAAGCCGATCAATTCTGGCCAAATTTTTTAGATCATCCGTTAAAGATCTCGTCTTTGCAAGGAGCAAAGGAAAGCTTTCTTGGAAGAATAAAACTATTTTCCTGTTCCCGGATTTTGCAAATTCGACAAGAAACTCTTGCATCAACAGAAGATCGCTTCCGGACAAACTGAGAATAGATACGAAGGATGGCCGCAAAGTGTCCCAAACCAGCACTGTCCTTCATAAGTACATTGAGTGAGTAAGCCATTTGGTGTTTCTCATGTGAGTGGTTGGCTCGCTGAAAATACACTCGACTGTCAGAGGAAGCTGGGCACCATTTTTGTTTTTGTTCTTGTTGGTTCCATCGAGCGGCTGGAGTTGGTTTTGTGGAATAACACTTCTCCTTCAAGAAACTTTTGCATTTACAGAGGATCTCTTTAGCACTGGGGTTCCCGGCCAGATTGAGAGAGATAACTGGCTCTCAGAAGGACAAGGCTGGTAATGCTTGCTCTGGGATGGACAAGGCTTCAAGCTCATTGGATTGGCATCAGGCATATGAACTGATAATTTGTACAGAATGGTCATGGCCCTATGCGCCGACAGGGGGGGATCATTCAACTTGGAGACAGGGGTCATGGAAGGCTTGGAGTCAGGGGCCGCAGGAGGCTTGGAGACAGGGGCCGTGGGAGGCTTGGAGACAGGGGTTGCGGGAGGCTTGGAAACAGTGGTCGCGGGAGGCTTGGAGCAAGGAGCCACGGAATGCGTAGCTGTGACATGGCGTGGAGCAGACTTAGATGTAACTGTGACATGGCATGTAGCAGGCTCAGGCTTGGCTGTGACATGCCGTGGAGCAGACTCAGACATAGCTGTGATATGGCATGGAGCAGACTCAGGCGTAGCTGTGACATGGCGTGGAGCAGACTCAGGTGTAGCTGTGACATGGCGTGGAGCAGACTCAGGCTTGACCGTGACAAGGCATGGAGCAGACTCAGGCATGGAAGGCTTGGAATCCGGAATCGGGGTAGGGAGAGGAGGATCCTCTGAAGCCAGAGTTTCTAGTGTCCGTTTCACATATTCCTCCCACGTGTAGTCTCCCGTCTCCGGAAATTCTCTCCACCGGTGAGCTGGAATCAGCAAATCCAGTGAAGCTGACAATGGACTATTCCCTTATGGGTAAATCCTCCCAGCTCAACTGGATGAACATAGATCCGATACATTTAAATCATAAACATAGATCTGCTAGATCCATTCGGTCAGTTGTTCTGTAACGTTTGGAAGGAAGTCACGAGAGCAGGATCTAGATGCAACTAAAGTTTAATAGAAAATAAAGCAAAGTACAAAAACATGGTAAAAACTGGAACAAGGCAGAACTAGGAACTAGGAAATAAAACAAACATTACATCTGCAATGGGAACTGATACATGAACAGGAGAAAAAACAACAACTGACAATGACTGAACAGAAAGATTGTAACATTTTGGCTATCCAGTTAAGTAATGCTATGACAACTCTTATAGATCAGGTGGAGATCAGGTGGAGTCTATTCGGGGCCGTAGCTCTTCTGAATACATTAGGCATTTCATCAATATCACGTGATCAGTAGCGAATGTTCAGTCTCCGGTCTCTGCCATCTCGCTTGACACAGAAAAGGCATTTGATATGGTAGAATGTATTATCATTTTAAGATTTTGGAAATGTATGGGTTCAGGAATACATTTATTGGTTGGATTAAGTTACTTTATAGACACTGTGTAGCAGCGGTACAAACAAATGGATTCATTTCAGATTATTTTACTCTGGATTGGGGCATTTGGCAGGGTTTCCCTCTTTCCCCATTATTGTTCTGTCTTACCCTGCAACCATTAGCAGCCACGATAAGAAAGGAGGATGATTTTCAAGGGTTGATGGCGGGAGGTGTGGTGCATAAACTTCTGCTTTATGCAGATTATATTTTATTATTCGTCTCTGACCCTACTAGATCTAAGCCTTGCCTCCACAGAATTATTCATTCCTTTTCCAAGTTCTCATGATACAAATTCAATTGGTCTAAATCTGAAACTTTGGCTCTGACAACATACTGTCCAGTAAAGACCTTACAGCCGGGCGCCTTCCAGATGCCCAAACAGGGCATTAAGTATTTGGTTATTTTATTCCCAGCAAGTATTTCTGATTTAGTTGGAGTTAATTTTGACCCTTTAATAAAAACGTTTTTGAGCGATGTGGACAGGTGGGCTTCATTACATTTATCGATGATTGGGAAGGTTAATGTTATTAAAATGAACTTTATTCCAAAATTCAACTACCTGCTACAGTCACTCCCTACAGATGTCCCCCTCTCTTATTTCAAGCAATTTGATAGCATAGCGAAGTGCTTCATTTGGAATGGTAAACGTCCCAAACTACATTTCAACAAATTACATAGGCCGATTGACAAAGGTGGGCTAAGCCTTCCCAAGATCTTGTTTTATTATTATGCATTCTGTCTCAGGCATTTGGCTCATTGGTCGTTTCCACCTGAAAGAGCTCCTCCCTGGTTTTCTATTGTACTTACATTTACATTTATGCATTTGGCAGACAATTTTATCCAAAATGACTTACAATGCACTTATTACAGGGACAATCCCTGTATCCCTATTGAACAGGAAGTCCTTGTCCCTATTTCGCCATTACAAAGCCTTTCTATCAAACTAACCAGATAAGTTAAATCACACCCTGTTATCTCACATTTGCATGTGATTTGGACAAAAGTGGCCAGAGTATTTAATTCAGACATTTATTTAAATGTTGCCTCAAATACATGGCTGAACCCCAAATTATGGATCAACAAGAGGAGTGTGAGGGGGGTTACTACACTTGGAAACTTGTATGAGAGTGGAGTGTTGAGATCTTTTGAGAATTTGGGCCATCATTTTAGGATTCCCAGATCTCAGTTTTAATTTACAGCTGCACCACATGCTCTGTACTATTTTTGGGTGTAGCACACACACCCCTAAAGTGGCAGATACTTTAGGAGAGGTGATTACTGCTTTTGGAAAAGATCATGAGGCATCAGTGTATTACTCCCTGCTAATTCAGAGTCTGGGGTATGGAGCTTTAACTTCTATCAAGAGATTATGGGAGAAAGATTTAAATTTGGTATTGGAGGATGGAGTGTGGACTAGAATTCTAAAAAATGTCAAGTCTGCACCTAGAGATGCAAGGTTTTGCCTTATGCAATTTAGATATTATTGGACCCCCTCTAGATTATATAGGTTTGGTCTTAAAGACACACCCACCTGCTGGCAATGTCAATCAGAAGTTGGAGACACAACCCATGTCTTTTGGGGATTTTTTGGTTAAAGGTTCAGAATTATTTGTGTGAAGTTTTGGGCATTCAACTTTTACTTTGCCCCAGACTTTGTATTTTGGGCGATGGGTCTGTTATAAATTTGGTGGACAAATATATAAAAAATTGGGTTCGGACTAGCATGATGATTAGCAGACACATTATTTTAAGTGGTTGGAAGTCGGACGGAGAACCACCATTTCCGGAGTGGTGTGCGGAGATGTGGAGGGTGGTGGCTTTTGAGGAGATGTCAGATGGAAGGCTGGGGTTGGGGTACTTGTTTTTCAGGAAGTGGGGAAGGTATTTGGCGGTTTTGGGGGACTCTAAATTTTTGTTTAATTATGAATGTTTATTATATATTTTATTTAATTTGTATCTATTTTGTTTGTGTGTGTGTGTGTGTGTGTGTGTGTGTGTGTGTGTGTGTGTGTGTGTGTGTGTGTGTGTTATTTTATGTGACCACAGGGGTGTTCTTTGGGGTTGGAGTTTGGGGAGGGATATTAGTGAGGGTTCAAAGAAAAATGTTGATTATGTGTGTGTCGTGTTTTTCTCTTTTGTGTTATTTTCTTTGAATCAATAAAAAATGTTAATTGCAAAACAAATTAAAAGAGAGAGTCAGCTGAACAGCCAGAGCCAAATCTCAAACTTTTTACATCACCAAACTGCAGCACGCCGCGAGCTTAGCAGAGCTTATTAATGTCAATTTCACTTAAATCCTCAATAAGTGTAATTGTAATTGAGATACTATTTAAGTTCATTTGTTGCCTTGCTAGATGTGCGTTGGACTGTTGACTCTCATTTTGGTTTGTGGGGGAAAGTGTTGAGTTGATTGAAGATATGCAGTAAAACTTTGATGTTTCCCCAGCCTAGTCTTACATATCTATGATCTCATCAATGCTGCAAGGTTTCACAGTGAATTTGGCAAACTTTTCACGTACAGCTCAGGCCGTGCGTTTAATCTCACAATGTGGGCTTTCCAAAAGCTGTTTCGTGTGCCAGCATGCAGCATAACTTTGCATTGTGGGTGGTGTGGTGTTGTGGTTAAAGATCTTGGCTGGCAACTGAAATGTTGTAGGTGCAAAACCTGCAAGGGTTGATCCGTGAACTACAGTGGTAAGAAAAATTATATGAATCCTTTGGAATTAGGTGTTTTTCTGCATTAATTGTTCATAAAATGTGATCTCATCTTTATCAGTCACAGTTATAGACAAACACAATGTGCTTAACAATTATAATCAATCATGTCTTTATTGAACACATCCCATTAAACATTTACAGGTCAGTGGAAAAAGTATATGAACGCTTGGATGTAATGATTGGTAGATCCTCCTTTGGCAACAATAACCTCAATAAAGCATTTCCAGTATCAGCAGATTAGATCTGCACAACATTCAGAAGGACTTTTCCGAAGAAATTCTTGCGCAGTCCTGTTTTTAAAGTGCTCCGTCAGAGCTCTAGTGTGTAAGGGTGCTGCACACCGGAGGTAACAGGCGAACGACATACAACAATATTATGCAAATGCCACTTTGTTTATTCTTGAAGTGCAAAAAATGTTGTATGTAACTTTTGTCTGTAGAGTGATTAGAGTAACAGTTTTGGACCTCTATGCACCACAGTGATGTGTTCTATGTGCTATAAATGTGCTTTTTTTTCTACCTGTGATGTGATGCACTATGGTTATTTCCATCCAGTGTGTGACAAGCTTTTCTTTTACAAAATAATGTATTGTTTATAGATGGTTTTTTAAATACGAGTCAACATTATTCTCTGTGGTAATCAATAGCATGCTCAGATGCTCTGTATAATAACCCTCTGTATTTCTTTAATGTCACTCACTTTTTCAGTAAAGGGTCAATGAGTTTTTCTCTCCTCATTTCCCCCATGATATCTACAGAACGCTACAGCAGATGCAACGCTTCATTCGATCCAACATTCCTAAACTCCTTTGCAGATCATTCCAGCTTGGAATCTGTCAGTTCGGATGTACCATATTAATCTTTTGACTCGGGCCTCAGTGGAGCCGCTCTGGGCTGTGCATTCAAATGTTTGCATGAAGTTTTGTAAGGTGAATAGTTTTTTAAAAACTCCTCCTGACGTGACTAATGACTTGGACACCTGCTGCACAGGTAGAAACAAGACTTTTGAATTTTCCTTAAATGCTCGGGATTACGTAGAGAAAATGGACAGAATTGGGTTAGAGGCCAAAAAACGCATTATCAACTGACCTATTTCCACTGAATTTTAAAGTAAAACCAGTTTAATGTGTGTTTTTCTGTGTTTTGCTTGTGCAGTTAAAGACCCATTAAATCTGTCTGTCATCTTTTAGGCTATCTGTTTGCTATTATAAAAGTTGAGAAAATTATTTTTTAGCAAATATATGCCTTTAAAACCAAGGAATATTTAAAAATATTAATTACACATCCTATAAGCCTATTTGCTATTTAAACAGTGGCAAGCCCTTCTATACATCTCACCCAACTGTCCTATTTCAGTAGAAAATGTGTCAACACAGGACAGATACTTCAAAACACACATGATACAGCATTTTGTCAATACTGATACCAGGCCTGACTCCAGCTCTATGATGTAAGTTGGGCCATGGGACCCTCCAGGTAGTCCGAAAAGTTGTCAAGGTGGGCCAAGGTCATGAATAGGTGGGCAGACTTGCACTTTGGTAAGGTTTATGAATGTAATTTTATATTACATGCTTTCAGGATCGGGTTCAGGAGAGCCTTGGACTGTCATTTCAAAGTCATTTATGAATTTTGTGGACAGTGTGTATGTGTGTTTGACTTTGACTTTTGGGTTCAACATTATCCTTCAGAAAGAGGGTGAGCTTCAACTGAAGTGCCTTGAGTTTCATGCGTTCACAAATAATGCAATTAGTCTCACTATGCACCCAGGCAAATAATACAGCGCTCATGCCCATCATGCAGAGGGATATAACCCTCACGAGGTGTGAACATTTCTGAAATGCCATCTTGAAAAATACGTCATTAAGTAAAAGGCTCTTTATTTTATTTGCTTTACACTGTAATAAAACACACAACAATAATCACTATACCAATAGTGTTTCATATGTGGAAGTGATAAAGGATACGCTGTTCGTCTGTGCACAGGTAAGGAGATAGAATTAATCTGCTCTCTATTAAGGACTGCAATTTGAGCAATGAAGTGAAGATTCTGGCGTTCAGACCATGAAAGATGTTTTTGCGACCCTGAAGAGAAAAATTCCGATGAAATGGCTCTGTGCTCTGGTTAATATGCTATGCATATGCCAAGAGCCATTTGCCAAATAGATTGGTGTCATTTTAAAGGGCTTTAAAGGTCACTCCTGAGAGGAGTTCCCAGCAGCGTTGAAGTGACAGACTTGAAAGGAAACCTAACTTGTACACTCTAAAGCTCATAGTATGGTAACTGTTAGTGTTCATACTTGGTAGGGTGAGCACACATCACATCCATCACTGGGTGTAGAAAACTATCATATCTGTGTGGTGTTACCAACAATCCTCATGTTTATTATGGTGAAACTAAAGCCTGTTTGGCATTGTGGCTTTTTCTGAATTAGAGCTTACATGATCTATTTTATAATTGGCTAAACCACTTTCTTTTTTTCCACTGTTTAGATCTCCAAACTGCAGGATGAGTTCAGAATTTGTGGTGTGAGTGTTCTGTGATGTTACGGAAGTTAGTTACAAATGTGAGGTTTTAAAAATAGGACATATAGGAATCCTCAAATTAAAGTTATTTGATACCAACAGTTGGAAATTCATGACAGTAGATCAGCTCTTGGCTGTATTACACAGATTATTTATATGATGTGAAGATTGCACATGCACCGTGAAGGGATTTTGCTCTCAAACACATTGATAATTGCATTGATAATCACCAAAATGACTTTTAACTTTTCAACTGATGCCACCTACAGTAGGCCACACAGGATTTTGGTCAATGTTAGCAGATAGCTACATACGTAGCTATTTAGGCATTTTTTTAAGCTAGTATTGTAAGAATGCTGCTTTTCCCAAATCTTGACAATAGTTAGAGGTGAATTATGTATTTTCGGTGCCACTAGCAACACTGTCACACTCTGTATATATTCCTCTTGGTGTCCATATCCTGTTCATTTGAGCATTATTTTGAAGTTTTTTCATTTTATACCCTCTTGGCATGTCATGAAGGGTATCCCAGGCTAAGCTTCTTTAATATCTTTCTGCTCTCAGGACTGTTGGCTACCTGGTGCATACTCTTAGGGCAAGTTAATAATCAGCCCTTTGAAGAATGGAGCTGCAATAGCAATTTCAGTTTGGGCCAAAGGTGACAGATGTCATCAAAAGGGCTATTGTCATCTACAATGAATGCAAGATTGAAGTACGGTTGAACAGCTAAGTCACAAATGCATATGGCATTGTATCCCTTCATCTGAATTTCCATCCTCTACATTCTTTTAGCTTGACGTACTTTCCCCCACTTTGGCTGTTCCAAGAGTAAGCCTGATATAGCCTTTGGCCACAACATATTGAACAAGAATGGATCACCTGGAGGGATTGGAATGTTGTTCCAAAGGTGTGTGTATGCCTGAAAAACATTTAATAACTCAGTTATTTGCTCATCCAAACACTCCAATCTTACACCCCTTGGGCTTATGTAGGGGCCAAGGCCTGGATGAGACCAAACCATTTATGACAAGACATCCTTGTTTGTAAGCGATAAGACAGGCCAAGAATTGTATGATCTCAAAGATGGATGAGACCTGAATCTGAATTGGACCATAAATCACTAACAGCTATAGTCCCACATCCTTCATCACCTGTTGAGGTCAAATTGGCCATGTACACACTGCAGCGAAATATGGCTGTCGGTACACTACACTAGGTCTGCACAATAACACAGAAAAATTATTAAAGAGCATCATGCAGGTTGGACACCCCTATATAGCATAGTGTATGTTGATGATAAAACAACTAGATTTTCTGAACTGGAGTAATATATATTTAGCCATTAACGATATTTTGAGATAAATTGTGATAAAATTACTTCCGCGTCTATAAATCACTAACCGGAAGTGACGATGGGCGAGGGAGTCTGGTCAAGTTCAAGCTCAGGTTACAATGGATGCGAATGAAGAAACAGAGTTCTCCGGTGTGGTTTTGCAATTTACTGGAGAGTATAACGTTAGCCTACGAGGATACAAAATCAGACGGGAGGGCGGCGGGAGAACAGTTTGAATTGAAATGCGGGGGAAACGGGAAAGTTGGGCTAGCTTCCTGCCAATAGCTATAGCACTGTGCAAACTACTAAATTCATTTCAGAAGGCAGACAATTACGTTACGACAACCTGTCCTAAAGCTCAGTCTCTCTCCCTCTCTCTGTATTATTATACTAAATAAATATTAAATATTTAATATTATAAAAAATATATTATATAAAAATATTATACTATTATTATTAAGAAATTACACAAATTAAGAGTTAAAATAATTAAAAGACTTACTCTGCTAAGTCCTCGTTTTCGTTGCACAGAATGTCTGCTAACGTTAGCACTTGGTCCTAGAGTCCAGCCCGCGCCAAAATCCGGTGTAAACTTTGACGGTGGACTTGATTCCATCAAGTGCACCGAGGGAACAGCATCAGTAATCAGCCTCACGTGGTCCTTACTCCGAAATCCCATCCGAGGCTCCCAACAAATCTCCAGGTCGATAATTCTCTAGAGTGAAATGTGCGCCACAAACGACCGAGTGTGTGGTAACAGACGCGGCAGTGAAGTCTGCTCTCTTCACCTGCACAAAACGCACCCAAGACCGAAAAGCTTTGTTTTTCCTAGAAGGAAAATGATGGACACGATGTCCTGACAGGCTGGAATTCGTGCAGCCAGCACAAACACAATAATTTACCATTATGACTTCTCTAAAACTCGATCTAAAACTTTCTGTCTCTCACTACTGCTCTAACTACATCAACACCCAACAATAGAGAGCTGACCGCGAGCTCTTTTGTTTGCCTCGCCCTACGTCATATGACGCGTTGCTATAGCGGGAAAGGCATATTCCAGAGCCTAGCACATTTTCATCAAAATCTCTACATCAAATGAGATTTCATTAGTAATTTCTACATATGTGTTTTTAAAGACCTCTGCAGACAATATAAAGTATTAATTCAGTTATAAATTCAACCTGCATGTTGCTCTTTAAATAATCAAATAACTAGAATTCCAAAATAAAAGACATGAAAACAAAACATGAACAAAACACATGTAGACATGACATATCCCCCCTCTAGGGGCTGCTCCAGATGCTCCAAAGCAGAGGCGGGCCTGGAATGTGGTGCAGAGGCAGGCTTATGATATGGCATTGAGCAATCTGGGGCTTGGCTGTGACATGGCATGGAGCAGACTGAGGTTCGGCTGTGACGTGGCATGGAGCAATCTGGGGCTTGGCTGTGACATGGCATGGAGCAGTCTGGGGCTTAGCTGTGACGTAACATGGAGCAGTCTGGTGCTTGGCTGTGACATGGGATGGAGCAGGCTGAGGTGTGACAAGAAACAAGAAAACCAATAAACAGACAGAACCATAAACAAGATAACAAGACTAATAACTTTAAACCAATGACAAACTAGAACTAATAAGACAATAACCCAATGAAAACAAGACACATAAACATGGAGGGAAACATGAAATCACATGACAAGGGAACCACCGTTTACAGTGGTAGGTCTAGTGCTGTGGCAGGAGGAACACAACGTCTCGTTCCTTCCCTCGGGGAATGGAGGTTACAACAGTAACCATGACATTCCCCTTCTGTCACTCACTCGACATTGTGTCGAATGAAGTGAAACAAGGAGTCCCATATAAAAATGCCACACACTGACCGTGTTACGTGAACTGCCAAAACAGGTGTAATCAGGCTACTGCGTGCTAAGGGCAACTGTGTCGGCTGCACATAGCCCTCCCCAACGCCCCCAAAGAGGTCTTACATACAGACCTTAGGTTCCCCACACCCCTAAGGGGGGGAACAGGCGCTACATGACTAGCATGGGAACAAGCCCGGCAGCCACGGCCTGAGGCACGGTAGTAGGTGCCATTTCCAGCCTAATGAGGGGGGACTCTACAAGCATGGCGACCGTGTATGCCTGAAAACTGAAAACTTAGCCCTGAGATTGACATTGGCCAAGGGAAAGAGGTGCCAGGGGGCAGTGCCCACGAGGATGCCCCACTTCTCGTAGGGTGTGCTCGAACCCGCAAGGGGGCGGGCATGGCCTGGGTGTGATAAGCTCAGGAAATAGCATCAACAACCCAGTGAGCTAACCTCTGTTTAGAGGATGTGAGCGGCACCCTAACACGAGGAACCGATCGAGTAGCCGTGAGGGGAGACGGAAGTTTCCAGTCTAGCCTCGCGCTCACAGCAGCCCGGGAAAGCATTGCGGACATCTGCGCGTCACCCTCAGACTGGCCGTGCAGACCCGAAGGTGGCAGCCCAGACGAGTCATCATCATCAGACGCCACTGTGACGCTCTCTGATGCAACGGCGATATCGACATCCAATTCCGGGGTCTCAAGGAAGAATGACGGCTGGCCGCGAGGCAAGCGTGCAGGGGGGCGGGTAGTACGTGGGGATTTACCCGGCAAAACCGAGCCCGTCGTCATTCCCCAAATCGCCTTCAGCGCCAGCTGGGTCGTCCTCAGTCCCGTGGGAAGAAGGAACAACGCGGGAGGTGGCTGAAGTGGCTTTCTCTCGTGAGAAAAGAAAGCCGTGACTGCAATGTTGCCATGGTTATGTTCTCGCACTGAGAACATGAACCATTCATAAACACTGCCTGCGTGTGATCTCAGCCCAGGCACACGAGGCAGCTTTTATGACCAATGCAAGTGGACAGAAATCAACCGCATGCTGGAACTACACAGAGGCGGAAAGACATCTTTAAAAAGACGCGTCCTGAAAAGGACATTCAACGCTTGCTGTGTATTGCTCTTTTATGACTGGGAACTCAAACTCTTTTAGAGGGAATAAACTCTTTTTAGGAGGAGAAACACTCTTTCAGGCAATGAAAGCACTGTCGAAGCGCCCAGGGGCATGGACTGCACAGCGTGCAGAGAGAGAGAATGCCAGCTGGGAACGCGCCATAGATCCAACAGCAGTGCTTCTTGCCAACAGAGGTGAGTGAAACAGTGGTGAACTCAGCTTGCTGTTGCACAACCGTTCGGCTCCGAAGAAAAATTCTGACTGGCACTCGCTTCCCCGCTTCCATTTATACCCATATGTCTGGGGCAGGGCATGCAAATTCTGTCTGCCAACTAGTTGGCCTTTTCTCAGGTTCAGAGATACGTTTGGCATCCCAGGAAGACCCCTTGTGTCAATTCATTTGACACAACATCGAGTTAGTGACAGAAGTGATAGAATTCCAAAAAAAAGACATGAAAACAAAACATTAACAAAAACATGTGTAAACATGACAACTGGAGGTCATTCACTAAATTTGGAGCAAGTGAGTATCTAATAGATCTCTAATGGCACTTTTTTACTGCACGTTACGGTTCGACTCACCTCAACTCTACTCGCTTTACTTTTCTGAACTTGCATTTCCATTGCAGTTTAGTGCCACCTCAACATGGGTGGGATTATAGGCTGATTGTCATAGTTGCACCGCCTCTACTGCCACGTAATCATCTTAAGCACGACACAAACTGACCAAAACAATAATACGACCGCTAGCTGTTAGCTACTAGCTCATTGTGCTGCATAAAGCAGTTGTTTCATCGTGATTTTCACAAGTGTAACAGTTAAACTGGCCTGGCTGTTTTAGAATCAAGCTTTCCAGTAGTTGGTCAACTAAATAAAGTGAAGCTTTCAAGCAGAGTATAAAGTTTATGTACCATCCTCCATCGTGGACTCCAGTCGTGGCTGAGTTCAAGGCACTCTCCCTCCCATTACTTGCCAGTCTAGATATTTGGTCGAACCACATCCACTTTACCTTGATGGTTCTGTTGTCACTTTTAAGTTTTTTTTAAATGTATTTTCCCTACACTGTTGGTAGGTCCGGTGGTAGCTGTGTGCGTGCAACAGCTGATACACTTCCTGAGAGACTTTTTCGCTTCACTCATCGCTAACGAGTGGACCGTCTTCACCTCGTTTATTGACAACGGCATGGTTTTGCGCACAGCCATTTATTTTTTCACAATTCAAAAGTCGCGTGAACAAATGATACTGAACTAGCAGGTTGATTAAACGTGTCGGAAACCCAGTGATACTGGTAGCGACGATTATCCCTGACCAATCAGTAAACTGCAGGATTTTTACGTCACATTTAGTATCGGCTTTACTTGCTTGAAACCTTGACCGAGGTGTTACTAAAAAAAGATCAGGTACCAGGTACTATCCACAGTGGAAAACCTCCAAAAAGCGAGCAGAGTCGAGTTGAGTCGAGTTGTACTGTGCAGTGCAGTGGAAAAGCCCCATAAGTGCATTCACACCTAAAATCTGACAAAAAGTTTGGTTTCAGGCTACAGATGATGTTTGGAGCACTTAACATGTTTGGCAGACATGGGACAATGATAATCAGTACCTAAATGCAGAATTCTTCATGTAAAATTTTATTTTAAATCTGACTGGATGATGCTGACCATTACCTAGAATCAGAATGAATTATACTAATTTCTGATTTAATGTCTGTAACATCTCAAAAACATAAATAAACAACACTCCTGGAACAAAATAAACAATTATATATATCTGACCAGCTCCGGGAACCAGCACCTCGTGTTGGAGAGGTTTGTGTGCCCTTATGATCCTGAGTGCTGTGTTGTCTGGAGCCAGGTGCTCCTGGTAGGGTCTCCCAAGGCAAAGTGGTCTCAGGTGAGGGGCCAGACTAAGAATGGTTCACAAAGACTCCATGAAATAAATGGCAAGAGGAGGAGTTACCCTGCCCAGAGGAAGCCCGGGGCCCATGTCTGGAGCCAGGCCCAGATGGAGGGCTCGTCGGTGAGCGCAGAAGAAGCGACGTGACACCCCCCTCTAAATCCCTTGGGCCCCCCACCCATTGAAGAAACCGCAGGAGTCGGGTGGGCTGCCATATGGGTGACAGTGAAGACCGTGGGCCTCGGCGGACCAAACCCGGGCAGCAAAGGCTAGCTCTAGGGACATGGAACGTTACCTCACAAGCCGTCCGACTGAAGAAAGAGGCCTTCTGGGATTTGTTGTTCCGGAGGTCTCCGGAGGCAGTTGCAAGGTACCGACAGGCCCGAAGGGCTGCGGCCTCGGCCGTGAGGGAGGCAAAGCAGTGGGTGTGGGAAAAGTTCTGAAAAGCCATGGAGAAGGACTTTCGGTCCGGACTAAAGTGCTTCTGGAAAACCTTCTGCCACCTTAAGAGGGGGGGAAACGGGGAACCATCCAAGCTGTGTACAGCAAAGATGGGGCGCTGTTGACCTCAACCGAGGAGGTTATTGGGCGGTGGAAGGAACACTTTGAAGAACTCCTAAATCCAACACGCCCTCTATGCTAGAGGCAGAGCTGGAAGCTGATGGGGGATCAGATTCTATTTCCCTGGGGGAGGTCACTGAGGTAGTCAAACAACTCCGCAGTGGCAAATCCCCGGGGATTGATGAGATCCGACCAGAAATGCTGAAAGCTTTGGATGTGGAGGGGGTGTCATGGATGACACACCTCTTCAACATTGCGTGGAAGTCTGGGACAGTGCCTAAGGTGTGGCAGAATGGGGTGGACCATAAATCACTAACAGCTATAGTCCCACATCCTTCTTCACCTGTTGAGGTCAAATTGGTCATGGTTCTCAGCAGGAAACCGATGGAGTGCGAACTCTGGGTAGGGAAGGAGGTATTGCCCCAAGTGAAGGAGTTCAAGTATCTCGGGGTCTTGTTCACAAGTTAGGGGACAATGGAGCGGGAGGTTGGCCAGCGAATCGGGGCAGCGGGGGCGGTTTTGCACTCGCTCTATTGCACCGTTGTCACGCAAATAGAGCTGAGCCGGTAGGGCAAAGCTCTCGATCTACCGGTCAGTTTTTGTTCCTACCCTCACCTATGGTCATGAAAGCTGGGTCATGACCGAAAGAACTAGGTTGCAAGTACAAGTGTCCGAAATGGGCTTCCTCAGAAGGGTGGCGGGCTTCTCCCTTAGAGATAGGTTGAGGAGTCATCCTTGAGGAGCTTGGAGTAGAGCCGCTGCTCCTTTGCGTTGAAGAGTCAGTTGAGGTGGTTTGGGCATCTGGTAAGGATGCCCCCTGGCCGCCTCCCTAGGAGGTGTTTCAGGCACGTCCAGCTGGGAGGAGGCCTCGGGGAAGACCCAGGACTAGGTGGAGAGATTACATCTCCACACTGGGATGGGAACGCCTCGGGGTCCCCCAGTCAGAGCTGGTTAATGTGGCTCGGGATAGGGAAGTTTGGGGCCCCTGCTGGAGCTGCTGCCCCCGTGACCCGACTTCGGATAAGCGGTTGAAGATGGATGGATGGATATATCTGACTTTCTTAGTCCCACTGTCCATATGTATATTTCGCATATTTCTTGGGAGCTACTAGTTACAAATCAAAAAGGGAAATAGAAAATGCACACAGAAGGCACACTCGGGTCTCAGGAGGATATAGTAACCATGTTTAATTTTTAGGTAGCTATGATATTACTACATAATACCATGGTAATACTATGGTTTATGTGGTAAAACCATGGTTAATTTTTGTGAAGGAACGTTAAGATTAGTTTGACTTAAAAGTAAAGTGCATAAAATTATAACATAAATTTCAAATAAAAGAATAAAATCAGTAATAAAAAAAAAATACAGCACTTCAATAGATGTTCTGTTAACTTTGTGTTGCATGTATACTGGTGCCACAGTACTATCACAGTAAGCATGGGGATATCGAGACACACTTTTTAAAACTTAACTAATTTCAACTTGACATTGAATTTGAAAACACATTGCTGAGGGGCTCTTCAGACCGAATGCATTCTTAAAAATCAAAATGCAGCACACCACATATAACAGAGCTAGTTTTGAGATGTGCTTTTAAAAGTTGACATTCTTTTTTAAATGTGCACGAGATGCTAAAAAACTAAAACATCTGGACACAATGCAACATCCAAAGACATCCGTCTAGCCCATGTTTACATAGAAAAACAATGGAAGAAGAGTGCAGACGGACACAAAAACAGTTCTGTCTAAATGGCCCCTTATGATCAGAAGACAGTAACCCTCGACAAGTCATTGTCAGTGTTTGGCACACATCTAACATTCAAATGCACAGTTTTTGCAAATTTGCATTTTTATCCTACATATAGTGAATTACAACTACAGTGATTATAAAGGAGCATTCTACTATTGTAGCATTGCTCACTTTCTGTGTATAATTTATTCAAAATTGTATAGCAGTTTAGTTTTTCATGCTGCTAAGAGGGCCAATATGAAGTTGATTTACATATGTATAAAGCAGCAATAAATTACTTAAAATCAACAGGTTTCAGTTTGTTTCAGAGGTGGGACCAAGTAATTGTTTTACAAGTCACAAGTAAGTCTTGTTACGACCCTGCGTTCCGCTTGCTCGCCTGCTGGTGGCGGTTTTGCTCAGAGAGCGCGTGGGAGATCGCACACCCCTGCTTCTTCATTGTCCTTAATTATGAAGAGGATAAAACCTTGGATTGAACATCTCCTCTTCACCTTCGTCCAGAGGATTGACAGCCTCTGGCAAAGTCATTCGAACCTTTGCTTTACAGCCCATACCAGCCTTCTTTTACTCCCCAACTGGATTATGATTTTTCCCCTTTTGATTTGAAACCCTAGACTTTGTTATATTAAGTTATTTGTGATTGTTGAGGACAAATAAAATCTTGCAAGTCATTTTGGAGTACTTGTTTACTTTATGTACGGCCGAAACGAGCTGGCCGTAACATAAATTGGGTGCTCGTCCGGGATCCTATCGGGGTCGGAAACGTTGGTAAGTATGGGTTGTATGTGTGTATGTTTTTGTGAATGGTTACCTTTATAAATGAGAACTCTGGTGAGTTAGAGTGTTTCTAGCTGGATTGTGAATACAATCCTTCTGACGGAGCACTGTTTGTTGTTTTGTTTTGTTATTTTGCCTTTCTTGTTTTTGGCGGTTATCCTGGGTGGAGATTAAATCTCTGTAGGGGGTACGCTTCCGGACTTTCAGTTTGACTGATAGTTGCGGAGTTCAGCGTTTAATGTCGCCTCGAGCCCGGTACATCTCTGAAGACTAGGTAGGATTTAGTTAGTGTTTTTCTGAGTTAGGAGCTGGAGTTCTCTTATATTATAAATGGTAAATCCATTCTACAAAAATAAAAAAAAGGTAAATCGTTGAGTTTGCGTGTATAGTGCAGTTTATTTTGCGCTTACACTGTGTTTTGACTTGTGGGAAGTCTTTGGAAATTTTTGTGAATGAGATTGCGTAATACGGTGACGTAGTTCCTTTTTGAAGCAGTGGCTTATGGGAATTGTATTTCGAGTGAACAGCGTCTCACGTGTGTTAGCTAGTAGTTTCGTTTGTGTTATTGTGTATAAAACATACGAACAAAATGTCTTCGGTGGTCGAGGATTTCTTTGCGTGACCATCAGAAGCTTTGCTTGAGAGTTGTACAAAGGAGCAGTTGGTGCAAATCGCCGAACGCTTCAGTGTTGATTTTACTTCTCAAGAAAAGAGGCTGAAGGAGACTATGGTGACTACTCTGAAGCGGTCACTTGTTGATAGAGGAGTTATAGAGGTAAACACTGAGTTAATCACTCCGAGTGAATCGTTTGTGTCTACTCCTGTTGAGGTTTATAGTGAAAGTGAGACAAAATTTCCAGAGTTGTCTTTGCAAGAGAAGCAACTGTGTTTAGATGCCGTGAAAATTCGTGCAGAACGTGATGATCGCGCTATGAAAGAGCGAGCGGTAGAGAGAGAATTTGAAGAGAGAAAATTAAATCATCAGTTAGCTATGCGGAAAATGGAGCTTGAGTTAGAGAGGGAACGTGAAGAGAGAACATTTCAGTTAGAGAGGGAACGTGACGAGAGAGCGTTTCAGATAAAAAAGTTGGAGTTAGAATTAGCAGCACAGACAGCTGAAGTTTCACAAGCGAATGTGCCTCCTGTTTCACAACAGCATGCAAATGCAAGTGAACCTGTATTTGACGTTCACAGAAATATAAGATTAGTGCCGCCATTTTCTGAAAAGGAAGTGGATAAATATTTCTATCCTTTTGAACGTGTTGCTTTGTCCATGAAATGGCCGAAAAGCTTTTGGACTTTATTGTTGCAGTGTGTGTTTACAGGTAAAGCTCAAGAAGTTTATTCTGCACTCTCTCTGGAACAGAGTGGTGAGTATGATGTGGTGAAATCTGCTGTGTTGCATGCATATGAACTCGTGCCTGAGGCATATCGTCAAAAATTTAGGAATTTGAGGAAAGCTGATGAATGTACTTATGTTGAATTTGCAAGAGGAAAAGAGGACCTATTTGATCGTTGGAGCATTTCAATGAAAGTTACCACTAAGGAGCAATTAAGAGAATTAGTGCTCTTAGAGGAGTTTAAACATTGTGTTCCTCATGCTGTAGCTATGCATCTCACTGAACACAAGGTGAATACACTTTCAGAAGCTGCTATCATGGCTGATGAATTTGTGTTAACCCATTGTGGGTCATTCAGTTCAGTAGGTCTTAAAACCAACAATATGAGTAACTCTTAAGTTTTGCTTTCAACCTAAGACAAAGTCTTATGTGGTGAGTAGGAATAGTAAGACAACAGTGGCTGAACATTCTAGTAAACCTGCACTCTCACGGGACATGGTTTGCTTTTATTGTAAGAAGCTTGGTCATAAAATATCGGACTGCCTTACTCTCAAGAAGAAAGAGAGACTGTCGAAATCTGTTGCTTTGGTTTCTACTTCATCATTGATTATTGACACTTGTGATGAGAAAGATTGTCATTTATCTAGTTCTAGTGATAAATCTGTTGATCAGTGTATAACTTCTGTTGATTATGCACCCTTTATCACTGAGGGAAATGTGTCATTGCCTGGTTCAAACGAAACGGTGCCAGTATGTCTTCTTCGAGATACGGGAGCTGCGCAGTCGTTTCTTTTAGAAGGAATTTTGCCTTTGACTTCTGAAACCGCTACTGGAACTCGTGTATTAGTGCGAGGGTTTGAGATGAGGTTTAGTGAAGTGCCTTTGCATCGAATCCATCTTTCCTCTGCCATTGTATCTGGTGAAGTAGTAGTTGGTGTTCGTCCTGCATTTCCAGTTCCTGGGATTACATTAATTTTGGGAAATTATTTAGCTGGTGAGAATGTTTGGGGAAGGAGTGATGTGGCAGCTCCACCCATAATAGCATCTACACCTAGGAAATCTGATGCTGGAAATTGTAGAGAATTTCCTGATTTGTTTCCAGCTTGTGCAGTTACTCGATCAATGGCTAAACCATTAATTGAAAATGAAGTTGAAGTTCCACTGCATGACACCTTCTTTTATACTGTTCATACAGGTGACTCAGGATCTGATGTGTCCAAATGTCCTGAGCAGAGAGACCTGAAATCCTGTTCTTCGTTGTCTTCTGACCAGAAAGATTCGACAGAGTTGTGACATGAATCTACCGATACATCAGAGGTTCTGTCCACTCCTGAGAAAACCAATGTTGATCTCTCTGATGTTGATTGTCCTCTGACTTCTTTGTTACAGATATCTCGAGAGGATTTGATTAGAGATCAACAGAGCGACGACAGTCTTAAAACCTTATTCTCTGAAGTAGGGTTTAAGAAATGTTCTGATCCTCAGTCTTCTTCGTACTTTCTTGATGATGGTCTGCTTTGTCGGAAAGTGGTGCTGCATGAAGATGTTTCTCTAGAACCTAAAACTCAGATTGTGGTTCCTTTTTCAGTGAGGGAATCTGTGTTGCATCTGGCTCATCAAGGACTTGCTGGTCATACCGGAGTTCGTAAAACGTATGATCGGGTCTTGCAACAGTTCTACTGGCCTAAGGTGAAACGAGATGTGGCAAAACATATTCGATCTTGTCATACATGCCAGATCACCGGTAAGCCAAATCAAAAGTTACCTGTTGCTCTGTTGCAGCCTATTTCCATCGGTTCCACTCCTTTCGAGTATTTGATAGTTGACTGTGTTGGTCCTTTGCCCCGATCTAAGACTGGTCACCAATACCTTTTAACTGTTATGTGCCAGACTACTCGTTATCCTACTGCTTATCCATTAAGGTCCATTACCACAAAATCTGTCTTGAAGGCCCTCACTAATTTCATGTCGCCCTTTGGAATACCCAAAGTTATTCAATCTGATCAGGGTTCGAACTTCATGTCGAAACAGTTCTCAAAAGCCCTGTGTCAACTTCGAGTGAAACACAATATTTCTAGTGCTTATCATCCACAGAGTCAAGGAGTTCTTGAGAGGTTTCATCAAACCCTGAAGTCCCTTTTGAGGTCATATAGTGTGGAACTCGATGCAGATTAGGAAGAAGGTCTGCCATGGATGTTGTTAGCGATACGTGAGGTAATCCAAGAAAGTCTTGGGTTTAGCCCAAATGAATTAGTGTTCGGACATGTAGTGCGAGGACCTACGGCTGTGTTAGCTGAGGAGTGGCGAATGTCTAAACCTTCTGAAAATATTTCAGATTATGTGAGTGGATTCCGGCGTAGATTATATGAGGCACGACCTCTTGCTAAAAAGAAATTGAGTAAGTCTCAAATAAAAATGCAACAACGCTTTGACAGAAAAGCTAAATTAAGAGAATTTCAGGTGGGTGAACAAGTATTGGCTTTATTGTCTCTACCTGCAAATCCATTTCAGGCTAAATTTACAGGGCCTTACGAGATAGTTTAACGTCTTTCCGATAATAACTATCTGTTGAATACTCCTGATCGGAGAAAGAAGGTACAAGTATGTCACAGTAATCTGTTGAAATTGTACATAGCTCCTGTGCGTTCCGTTACTGTTAATGTGGTAAACTCTTGTGATTCTTTTCCAGAATTGTCATCTTCCTTTCGTAGCCCGAGTAAGGATTCTTTGGAGAATGCTGATGGGGATGAGAGTTTTCTTTCTCGAGAAAAAGTTGACGGACGACTTAAAAACTCTGAGATTCTTCTTAATCTGTCCTCCCATCTTTCTTATCTGACAGAGAAGGAGAGGAGTGATGTCACTGAGTTGGTGATGTCATTTCCCTCTCTTTTCCGTGATGTTCCTGGTCGTACTTCTATCATAGAACATGATATCGACATAGGAGCCTCGTGTCCGGTTAAACAGAACGCATATCGAGTCAATCCTTTTAAAAGAGATTTGCTGAAACAAGAGGTGAACTATCTACTTGCTCATGATCTGGCTGAATCTAGTTTCAGTTCATGGAGTTCCCCTTGTGTTCTAGTAAATAAATCTGATGGCTCATATCGATTCTGCACAGATTATCGAAAACTTAATTCTGTTACTAAGCCGGATTGCTTCCCTTTGCCTCGAGTTGATGACTGCGTCGATCATGTTGGCTCTGCCCGATATGTTAGTAAGTTTGATCTCTTAAAGGGATATTGGCAGGTGCCTTTGACTAGTCGAGTGAAAGAATTATCCGCCTTCGTCACACCTGATGTTTTCCTGCAGTATACGGTTATGCCTTTCGGAGTACGAAATGCACCCGCGACGTTCCAGCGTCTCGTAAATCGTATACTGTATGGAATGTCACGATGTGAGGCATATCTTGACGACGTGGTGTTGTATAATTCCTCCTGGTCTGAACATCTTAACCAGATTAAAGAATTATTTTCTCGTTTAGCAAAGGCTAATCTTACCATAAACCTCGCTAAATCGGAATTCGCAAAGGCAACCATTACCTATTTAGGTAAAGTCGTGGGAAACGGTTGTGTAAAGCCTATTGAGACCAAGGTCGAAGCTATCTGTGACTTTCCCGTACCCACCACTCGTCGTGAATTGCGGCGGTTTCTCGGTATGGTGGGATATTATCGGAGCTTCTGCGAAAATTTTGCCAGTGTAGTCTCACCTCTTACCGATTTATTGAGTCCAAAGTTGACTTTTCGGTGGTCTGAGCTCTGTCAACAGGCTTTTGAAAATTGTAAAGCGTTGCTGGCATGTGCCCCTGTTTTAACAGCCCCGGATTTTGAGAAATCTTTTAGCCTTGCAATCGATGCAAGTGCTTGTGGTGCGGGCGCTGTTCTCTTACAGGAGGGTTCGAACAAGGTTCTACATCCTGTAAGTTACTTTTCAAAAAAATGTAATCGACATCAACAGGTATACTCTACCATCGAGAAGGAAGCTCTCGCCCTAGTGTTGGCCGTGCAACATTTTGAGGTATACCTAGGGTCAATCGCTGCACCGATTATCATCTATACGGGTCATAATCCGTTGGTTTTCTTGAATCGAATGAGAAATCGAAATCATGCGATGGAGTCTCATGTTACAACCTTTCCATCTTGAGATTCAACACATCCGAGGAAAAAATAATGTCATAGCTGACACACTTTCTAGAGCATAACCTAATCTCTGCGTGGTTCATTTCTTTTCTTTGCATCTCTAGGGCCCAGAGGTGCTGAAGAATGAAGAGAAGACGACGTTCAGAATGTTATTGCGCTTGTTTTGGGTTGTGCCTAATTGTCTTTTCTTGTTTATGATTTTTAGATTCGTGGCCGAATCTTTTTCTTTTGGAGGGAGGTGTTACGACCCTGCGTTCCGCTTGCTCGCCTGCTGGTGGCGGTTTTGCTCAGAGAGAGCGTGGGAGATTGCACACCCCTGATTCTTCATTGCCCTTAACGCCTTATACCCGCAGGGGGGCGTGGGCGGGCCGTGGGGGCGTGTTTATAATTTTATTACCTTTGTTTTATAACAAATATTCAATCAACTATCATAAACTATGCATCATTTGATAGCTAAAACAATCAAAAATCACGTTCTGAACTTGTTTTTGCAATCAATACACCAGAGAGGAAAGGGTTAAATTAAATGCTGACAGACCGACCCTGTAAATATGAACAAAATGAACGGCAATACTCATCTTTCATCTCCTATGGTTCAGATCAGTTCGGCCGAATCCAAGAAACACCAGCATACATTTCAATGTAAGGGTCTACTCTTCAAAATGCATCCCACTTTTTAATCCAAAACAACAAAAAAATAGGGAAAAAAACGAAACATCCTCCTCAGTTTTCATGAGCTTCCAGTTAGAGTAATCCATCATGTTCACTTTCAATGAAATATCGATTCTAATTTGTATTCCAATGTTCAAAAACCATCTCTCCCCGTAGTTTGGACTGTTTCCGATAAAATGAGCCATTCCCTGTTTCTCTCCTTCAATCACAGGCTCTGTAATGACCAAAATATGAAGGGAGCGCAACAACAGGCTGCGGGACCTGTCACTCTCGCACCTCGATTTTTGATTGGATAAAAGCCACCCAATGTCTGGTCAGCAAAATTTTGATGGATGGGAGTATTAACCAACTAAAACACGATTGCAGTGATTGACAGTTTGCTTAGTTTACCTCAGAAGATCTGTCTAATACATAGGTCTAATACAAGTGTGTCCACTCGTGCGCTCTTCGTCATTTTACGCACAGCGCGCACAGTTTTTACCATTGTTTTGCTACACGGAGCTCGTTTCAATGCACGGATTTATTCTAACATTATATCTAACAATCTACATCATGGATCGTCGACTGAAGAGGAGTTTTTGTGGTGTTGAGAGTGTTTTGGAGGAGGTAATGAGGAGTAGCGACGAAGAACAGCAGAAAGACGCAGAAACAGACATCTTAGACAGAGAGAGCATGGTGTCGAGTGTCGATTCGGCTGAAGAGGACATGTTTCTCCATGGACTCGATCCCGTATTAGATCGGTAAGTTGAAACACATCGTCTTGAGTTTTTATGTTTATGAAGTATTGGCAGTTTTTCTGTTCATATCATGTTTTTGATTATAAAATGACTAGCAAAGACACGAGGCTACACGAGTAGCTAGGTGATAGCTGTATATTATACATAAAGACATAATATTTATATCACACACACACACATTATATTTATGATGCATATAATATAACAAAAATATCTTTATCTTTATCTTTCCTGTCTTTCAGTGGCTTTGGTTTCCAGTTGGTAACAAACCTTGTTAGTGACTGCCTTGGATCAACATAAATACTGTAAATACTATAATTGCTTTTTTTTTCTTTAGTAATTGGATATTTATTATAATTATCAGTTTATTGTAATTTATTTGAGTAAAAACACTGTTGCAATTACAAATGTTGTTTTCTTTTTATATAATTTATTAATTAGTTGTAAAACGTTCACTTTTGAAATGCATACATGAAGTGAGTTTTTTTTGTTTCACTGTTTTTGCTATCAGAATTGTTCAAAATAAAGAGTATTTTGTTAAAATGTTAAAATGTTGTGCTGAAATCATTTTTTCTTGTGTGGTTTGATGAGCAGAACAGTTCTGAATTGATATACATGTATGTAGTATGTAGTGTTTACTCCTTATGTCATTTGGTTACCAGATGTCCATTTGGAGTCTCCAAATGGCCTTTTGGAAAGGACGCCTAGACTTTCCCTGAATAAAAGCTTACAGAAACTACATTTGTGGGAGTATCATCTTCAAATTTGAATCAGAACATGGTCAGACATTCAGTTTTATCTTTATGGTGTTTTCAGGCCTTTAACATAAAAGTCTGATACATTTTTCCCTAAATGAAGTTCATTCATAGAAATCGTGAGTCACTTTCATGTAAATTTGACCTTGTTTTACTCTGTTCCTATGCTACTTTTGAATTAATATGACTCTTGGGTAACAAAGTTTCAAGTGTCTAGTTTAAAAAAATATCAGAGTTATGAATGTGGACCATATGGTTTAGGAGCTACAGACATTTGTATTTGGGTATGTCATTTTCAGAAAATTCTCAAAAATAGGGGTGCTGGTTAAGAGGTTAATTATGAAGAGGATAAAACCTTGGATTGAACATCTCCTCTTCACCTTCGTCCAGAGGATTGACAGCCTCTGGCGAAGTCATTCGAACCTTTGATTTACAGCCCAGACCAGCCTTCTTTTACTCCCCAACTGGATTATGATTTTTCCCCTTTTGATTTGAAACCCTAGACTTTGTTATATTAGGTTATTTGTGATTGTTGAGGACAAATAAAATCTTGCAAGTCATTTTGGTGTACTTGTTTACTTTATGTACGGCCAAAACGAGCTGGCCGTAACGGTCTCAAGTCTTTGCTTTCATGTCTCAAGTCAAGTCACATATATCAAAGTCAACATAATATCAGTTCATTACCAAAAAATGTATTTCGACTCATCCTTTTCTTTAAAAAAAATTAATTAATTTATGGGGCCTAGGTAGCTCAGTGATATAAGAGGCTGGCTACCACCCCTGGGGTTCGCTAATCCAGGGGGTGCTGAGTGACTCCAGTCAGGTCTTTTAAGCAACCAAATTGGCCCGGTTGCTAAGGAGGGTAGAGGCACATGGGGAAACCTCCTTGTGGTCACTATAATGTGGTTCGTTCTCGATGGGGTGCGTGGTGAGTTGAGCGTGGATGCCGCGGTGGACTGCGTAAAGCCTCCGCACATGTCTCCGTGGCAACACGCTCAAGCCATTTGATAAGATGCGCAGGTTGACGGTCTCAGACATGGAGGCAAAGGAGATTTGTCCACTGCAACCCGGATTGAGGCAAATCACTACGCGACCACAAGGACTTAGTCACACTAAGTCACTTACAATGGAAGTGAATGGGGCCTATTTTTAAAGGGTTTAAACAGAAAAGTGAAGCTTATAATTTTATAAAAGCACTTACATTATTTCTTCTGTTAAAAGTGTGTATTATTTGAGCTGTTTATTTAAAAAAAAAAAAAATGTTTAAATTGTAATTTAAAAGTAGAAACATTGGTTGTACCTTTACACAAAAAAGTTTAGTAAGCGATTTTATCATTAAAATCATTTTAACACATTTTGTTTATGTCTTGTGTTGTGGCTATACTTTTGAAACATTTAGTATTTTAATGTTTACTTCCATTGTAAGTGCCTCATTGTAGATTTTTGCTTATTTTAAAGAAAAGGATGGATGAGTCAAAATTACTTTTGGTGGTAATCATTATTATGCCACAAAATATTGTCGATTGAGCTAGCTTGTATTATATTCCATGAACAAGTGCAAAAATAGCACAGTTACTTTAAAAAGCAAGAAGTATGTCACAGACTTGCACCGGTGCCAGTGGTTTATTGACGAGAAAGAAGTCTCTCTTTTTTTAGTACATCCATTCAATTACTGATTAAAGAAAAGAACAGGAAGGATATTAAAAGACACATTCTTTAATGAAAGTGGAGTGTGGGTTCTCCTCTTTAATGGACACAGTACATGGAAGAAATGTTCTGTTTTAATCTCAAGCACTTTTCAACAACAAAGATGGTTTTCCAGGTTTTCATGTACTTCATTTCCAAAAGCTAAATTTAAGCACTTCACGGACCTTGTGCAAACCCTGTAAACAGTGTAGAAAAAAGCACAGTAGGGGTCAAATCAAGCAAAGATTATAATATGTGATGTTTGTCACAAATTTCAACATAAGTTTTGCCTCGATATGGTTTGTCAGTTTTTTTGGTTCTCGATATATCAACATTTTATTTATTGTCCCATCCCTAGTAGCTAGCTAGCTAGCCCATCTAACACGGTAAGTTAAATGCTGCTGAACCATATCTGACATGTAATATTAACAATCTCAATATACCTCAGCCTGTGGGTTTTCTGATGCCTCACACAATTGGACATTGTTGACAAAGCATCAGCAATTTTTGAACCACAGGTTCTACATGTTGCAATCTATTTGGTGCCTTCGATATTGTATTCTTTATATCCAAATTATATTACCTTTGGTATCATATTGACTGTGTCATCCTTGAATGCGCATGTGCGAGGGCATGGTTGAGTGTTCGTTCAGGGGGAGGGAAAGCGGTAAGGATTCATTCCTGAGTGACAATTAGATCTAACAGCTTTTTCATGTTGCAATAATTTGGGAAGAGTGATAAGAGGAGCCCATGCCAGAGCCCTCGGAAGGAGAGAGAGCTACACAGCTATACCACACATTAGTGTTTACAAGCCGTATAGAGTGTATTTTGAATTGATAAAAGAATGGGACATTACCTGAACCCTGCTTCCTCATTCCTACAACGACCAGTCCTGTTACAGCGTGATCTTCAAATGGCTACGGGGCAGCTGTGGCTCAGGTGCTAGAGCGGGTTGGCCACTATTCGCAGGGTTGGCGGTTTGAGTCCTGGCCCACATGACTCCACATGCCGAAGTGTCCTTGGGTAAGATACTGAACCCCAAGTTCTCCCAAGGCAGGCTAGCGCCTTGCATGGCAGCTCTGCCGTCATTGGTGTGTGTGTGTGTGTGTGTGTGTGTGAGCGTGTATTTATCACTTTGTGGGGACCAAATGTCCCCATAAGGATAGTAAAACCCGAAATTTTTGACCTTGTGGGGACATTTTGTCGGTCCCCATGAGGAAAACAGCTTATAAATCATACTAAATTATGTTTTTTGAAAATGTAAAAATGCAGAATGTTTTCTGTGAGGGTTAGGTTTAGGGGTAGGGTTAGGTTTAGGGGATAGAATATAAAGTTTGTACAGTATAAAAACCATTATGTCTATGGAAAGTCCCCATAAAACATGGAAACACAACTGTGTGTGTGTGTGTGTGTGTGTGTGTGTGTGTGAATGTGTGAATGAGTCACAGTGTAAAGCGCTTTGAAAACCGCTAAGGTTACAAAAAGTGCTATTTAAGACCATTTACCATTCAAACTTGGTACTACTCTTGTGGAAGTTGATTGGTTGGTTGTCTGATTGGGAATGTTGAACATGGAAATGCAGATTTAAAAAGCAATTGAATTGTTTATTGGGTAAAATGAATCGTTGATTTACTGCACATTTTAAAATGTACAACTATTATATTTGGTTTTAGAAGCTGTAAAGTCTTTCCAAGTCAGAGGGCTTGAGTTCTAGTCAAGTCACAAGTCATTGTTGTCAAAGTCGAGTCGCAAGTCTTCTTTGATTATGTCGGGTTGATTCGCAAATCAATTTGTGACTCGAGTCCAAGTCAAGTCCAAGTCATGCAACTTGAGTCCACAACCCTGGTTTGTTTTGTGGTGACAGAAACCATTGTCGTAGCATCCTGTTATCATCCATGTAGCTTTTTACAGCTGCGAGACTCCAAAATGTTATCGCTACATTGAAGTGACTCCTGTGTTCCATAATTTATGGGATTCACTCGCACATTTAAATGTGTGTGTCACTCCCAAAATTTTACAGTGTGTACAAACATCGGCATACAGTCGTCATGTTTGCAACCTAGCTGGAAGATGTTTCCTCAGCAACCAGCAGCGACATGTACACCTGGAAAAAGATTGACGTAAGACCTGTGAAATCATTGGGTCCTGAGGTACACTTACATTAGGGATACACACATACATGCATGGACATGTGGATCAGCTTTGGAAGTCATTGTAGCATCTGGTCTGCAGACATTGGCTATAACTACAGTAGACACTATGGTAGGGAGTGTTTTAGTGCTTTCATCTCTAGTTACTTAAAAGTCAGTGGCAATGATCCAATGGATATCAAATTAATTTCTCCCACTGTTCATTATCAATGGGATTTTAATAGTATTCTATGTATATTTAATGAATCCACTCCATGCTGTCTGGATTTATTTTCACTATGATCAACACCCTAAAAGAATACTTAGATCAAGTTGACTAAGTCTCCAGATCATGACAGCTTGCCATCATCTTGACGTTTTTCCGAACTTTGATTGATCTTTGATATTACGAACAAAACATATGGCTTTGACCTAGATTTGGCCTATATCTGATGTTTCTGGTCTTTTCAAGAGTTGAAAAGTAGACTTAAGCTTTTACTTGTTAAAATTGCAAGTGTGTAAACATCCAGCAATGGTTTCTTTACCTCTGTTGGATTTATGTGATGAATTCTAATGATGTGAGACCTTTGGCCAAATGATATAATGCTTGTCCTGAAAGGCTTCTTGAAGAAACAAGTTTTTTGATGTGCTCCTTGTTTTTTTAAGTTGCTTTAGGTCTTTTGGATCCCTCTTTGAATGGTGTTAACTCTAAAATGGAACATCAAGGCACTGCTATGTTTCCAAGGGGACAACCCATGCAAGTTTCACACAAGAGAAGTGCCCCGGTCAACAATGCGTAATGTGTTTCCATTGTGGAAATCTGAACAAAAGAGACTCCATGTTTTATAGAAATGTCTGTTGATACCTTTGGCTTATAGATAGGGTGACCATACATCCTCTTTTTCCCAGACAAGTCCTATTTTTCAGACCTTAAAGAAGCATCTGGCCGGGATTTCTACATTTGCGAAAATGTCCAGGATTCAGCTTTAGTTGCATTATAATGTGCTTATGGTCAAATACTTCAATGTGTGTGTGCGCATATTTGCATTGCTTTAACCCCTCTTTGTGAGTCCCGCCTTTTCGCACACCAATTGATCAATTATAAGAGGCTTGCAGCAACTATTGTCCAAATTCCTGCCTGTCAATCTCTCCGCGAATCTCTGTTTTGTTCGGCATCATACAAATTCTAGACAGTAGCAGCAAATGACAGCTGAGTTGAATCAATACCCAAAATAAAGTGCAAATTTACAGAAGATTTGCATAAAGAATTCCCATGCTTTCATCCAGGTCGAGATCCATGCAAGCAGAATGTATGACATGGAAAGATGGCATTTATGTGTCAGTTGCTAATAAAGGTGCAAGTGATTTAGAAGCACACATTAGTTCTGCCAAGCATAAAGGGTCAGCAAAAGGTGAAAGTTCATCAGGTAAATTAATGGACTACTTTTTGCGACCAGGTAAATCGTCATTACTTTGCTTCATTTTCCATGGCCATTCAAAATAATAGTAATAGTAAATTAAGGTACACTCATGGCATCAAATATTTTATTTTAGTACATGGACATTCAAAAGAATGTTGGACATTTTTATTTATTACGTTATGCTAATAGAGTGTCTTTTTCACTATATTAAAGTTTGCATTCATAGTAACACTGTTTTGAATCCTGTTATTCCCCCACAATCCCCAAAACACCTGGCAAAAACAAAAATGGAAAACCAGAATACGGTCACCCTACTTAGAGATCAACATTTTATAAATTAGCATAGATTATCAACATAATGAAATGTTGAAGTTATGTGCAATAGTACTTCTCATGTCCAGAACACTTCTATATGAGTACAACATTTTTACAAGTATTTATTTATTTTGTTGTATTGTGCCTTAATTACGCTGTAATGGCTTAACTTCTGATATTTTTCAGCTTAATGTTGTTGTGCCTTGGATTTTCTGTTGTGTTAGGATAAGCTTATTTCTGTTGTGTTGTGGTTTAATTTTTATTGCGCTATGGCTTTTCAGTTGTGTTGTGTCTTATTTTGGTTGTTTTGTGCCTTGTTTCAGTTGTATTGTGGCTTAATAGTGTTGGGCTGTGGCTTTTCAATTTTGTTGTGGCTTATTTCCATTGTACTGTAGCATAATTTTGTTTTGCTGTGGTTTTTCGTTTGTGTTGTAGCTTAATTTTGTTGCTATGTACCTTTTCAGTTGTGTTGTGGCTTTTATTTTGTTGTGCTGTGGCTTTATAATTGTTGTTGCTTATTTCAGTTGTGTTGTGGCTTAATTTTGTTTTGGCTTTTATTTTGTTCAAACGTATCTATTCGCTTCAGAAAACATAAATTGATCGACTGGAGTTGTGTGGATTACTTTTATGCTGCTTAAATATGACTTTTGGAAAGTCGAGGAGCTTGCACAGTGTGCTTCTTTTTAAGGACTAACAGAGCTCTATCTTCTAAAAAATCTTTATTTGTGTTCTGCTGAAGAAAGAAAGTCATTCACATCTGGGATGGCATCAGGGTAAGTGAATAATGAAATAATACATTTTTTTGGGTGAACTATTCCTTTAAATTTGTTGTGGTATGCTTAATGTTGTAGGGTTGTGACTTAATTTTGTTGTTCTGTGGCTTTTTGGTTGTGTTGTGTCTCAGTTTTGTTGTGCTGTGACTTTTTAGTTGTGTTGTGGCTTATTTCTGTTGTGGCTCAGTTTTGTGTTGTGGCTTAACTGTGTTGTGTTGTGGTTTAATTTAGATGTGATGTGGCTTAATTGTTTTGTGCTGTGGCTTTTCTGTTGTGTTATGCTAAGATTATTTCTGTGGCCTATGCCACAAAAGCAGGATTATGCAGATAGCTAGATACATTTAAACTTAGTTTAAGCAAACTCTGAATTTGCGGTACCAGTAAAGAGGACAGGCGTTTATCTGGTTTCCTCGCCATAGTAACATACGCTAATCGGCTAACCTGCTCTGAGGCAGGCTCTTATGTTCCTGATCAGAGACCTCATCCAGACTCTGGACCAATCAGCTGTGAGCAAAGTGACAGTCATTCCCCCCAGTGTTTCTCACCCCAATTTAAAGTGCAATTCAATGAGACAATTTTATAAATGTACAAAATAAGCTATTTATGCTAATTATTTATTGCAAGAAATATATTTTTGGCAGGCTTGCATTTGTTTAAAGATACACATTTTTCCAAATAATTTTCACTGGCCATAAAATATGTATGAATAAATAAACCTAAAATAATTAAATACATTCAAGTAAGATATTAATACAATATCAATAATGATCTACTTACTTTAAAAATTTTTAACTTACTCACTTCACAATATACTGATATATCAGATTTGTGTGAATGCCTCCAAAATCCCTTAATTAGATTGTACTGTAGCTTAATTTGGTTGTTTTGTGTGACTTCTCTGGTGTTATTTGATTTACATTTTGTTGTGGTTTATTTTAATTAAATAAACCACAACAGAGGTGTTATGTGACTTTTTGATAGTGTTGTGGATTTTATCCATTGTGTTGTGACTTAATTTGGTTGTGTTGTAGCTTAACTGTGTTGTTCTGTGGCTTTTTGTTTGTACGGTGGCTTAATGTGGTTGTTCTGTGGCTTTTAATTGTGTTGTGGCTTAATATTCTTGTGTTGTAGCTTTTTGGTTATGTTGTGTCTTAATGTCAGAATAAGAATCAGAATCAGCTTTATTGCCAAGTATGCTTACACATGCAAGGAATTTGTCTTGGTGACAGGAGCTTCCAGTGCACAACAATGCAACCAATAATCCTCTCAGCAGTCCGAACTATCTTCTGATATCTGATTTCATAGCTGCACCAAACCAGACAGTTATTGAAGTGCAAATGACAGACTCAATGACTTTTTTAATGCAGTCAATGCGTGTCTTCCACTTCGGGTCCTGTGAGATGGTAGTGCCCAGGAACATGAATGACTCCACTGCTCCCACAGTGCTGTTTAAAATGGTAATGGGGGTCAGTGTTGGGGTGTTCCTCCTAAAGTCCACAATCATCTCCACTGTTTTTGCACCAGTGAGCCAGCCGTTCAACCTCCTTTCTGTATGCAGACTCATCGTCATCTCGGATGAGGCCGATGACAGTGGTGTCATCTGCAAACTTCAGGAGCATGACAGAGTGGTCCTGGGTGGTGCAGTCTTTGGTGTAGAGGGAGAAGAGTAGTGGGGAGGGCACACATCCCTGGGGGGCACCAGCCAATTTTCCCAGTCTCACAAGCTGCTGCCTGTCCGTCAGAAATCTGGTAATCCACTGACAGATAGACATGGGAACAGGGAGTTGGTTTAACTTAGTCCGGAGTATAGCTGGGATGATGGTGTTGAAAGCCGAACTGATGTCCACAAAAAGGATCCTTGCATATGTCTCCGGTCTGTCCAGATTTTGCAGGATATGATGCAATCCCATGTTGACTGCATCATCCACAGACCTGTTTGCACAATAAGCAAATTAAAAGGTATCTAAAAAGGGTCCAGTGATGTCCTTTAGGTGGACCAACACCAGTCTCTCAAATGAATTCATGACCACAGACATCAGGGTGACAGGTTGAGTAGCAGGAGGGGGGGTTGCAGGAGGTATTAATGTGATCCAGTGATCTATTGATGAGCTGTGTGAAGATGGGGGCAAGTTGGCTAGCACAGGATCGAAGGCACGCTGGTGAGATGCCATCTGGGCCTTAAGCCTTCCTCGTCTTTTGCTTCCAAAAGACACAACACACATAATCTTCAAAGATCTTGATTGCAGTTTGAGTAGCAGGAGGGGGGATGAGGGGGGTTGCAGGAGGTGTTAATGTCTGTGTGAAGTGAAGGTCAGAGTGGGTGTGTGGTGTGAGATTGGGACTTTCGAATCTGCAGTAGAACACGTTCAGGTCATCAGCCAGTCATTGGTCCGCCACAGGGTTGGGGTAGGAGTCCTGTAATTAGTAAGTTGTTTTAGGCCACTCCACACTGATTCAGGGTCATTGGCTGAAAATGTATTTTCCAGCTTTTCAGAGTAAATTCTTTAGCCACTCTTATATCCTTATTCAGTGTGTTCCTGTCTTGATTGTACAATACTTTATTCCACCCCTGTAAGCATCCTGTTTGGCCTGACGAAGCTGTGTGATTTTGCTAATGTGGTTGTTCCACTGTGTTTTGGCTTAATTTGATTGTGCTTGTGCTTTCCGTTGTGTTTCAGAGCTTTTGTTGTTTCATCCACTTCAGGACCCCAGAAGAAATTAAATTGATAGAGAAACAGCATTTTTTTAATCAAAGGTTTTAGAACACCTTTCTGGACCATTCTTGCCCTATTTTATCCCAGATTGGAGAATAGCAAATGAAACTATCTAGTACAATGATATCACTTTAAACTTTAGTCCATGTGTTGTCTACTCCTTGTATAGAGGCCTCTTTGAGAGAAAATGATCAAACCAACAGAGCACATCAGCCAACAGAACCTTTTTTAACATCCATCTGTCATCCAGAGTTGTATTTTATTCCTCTCTCACTCTTGCTCTTTCTCTTTGTTTTCTGTAAGAATTGGCAGTCATCTTACAGCTCTTTTTGGGACATGGGATTAATAGCATGCCCAGGCTCTCTAAAATAGCCAAAAGGCACATATAACAGCTGTGTATGCAAATGGCCTATTGTGTTTTTAGTAACTTGCTTTAATTCAGCTTTGTTTGCCATGGTGATTCAAGAGTGGATGTTGGGGTGTAACTTTATTGTGCTTGGATAAGAAGTGAGAATTGTCCTGGACTGTATTTGCGTGTCTGTGTGCTCGTGGGTGTGTGTGGTTACTGTGAACTCTTCTGGTTTGAATGAGTCTGTCCTTTCGTTCCTGAAGGTGTGAATAGCATTCACGGGAAGCTGAGGGATCACGCACAGTGTGACTGTTTCTGGACTAGATTTTAAGCACTCAGTTACCTGGCTTTACTCAACAAACTGTTGTCTGTGGCACAATTGTTCATTCATTAAGTCTCAGCTTCAATCTTCCTTTCTAGTTTGGTGTTTTTATATGTGTTGTTCAGACACAGCTGCCTGCCCCATGTGTTCGGAATGGTTTTAGTACTTTTTGGAATTTTGACATTCTACTGACATCGATTGTCTCATGTGAATGGACGGTAAGCATTACAGGCATCACAGTAACTATTACTTTACAGACATAAAGTATGTCCTGAAATCAAATCTCATCTGAATTGGTTTTAAGAATAATGTGAAAATCTCCCATTGATTTGCTTTGGTAAAATGTTTGGCATTCAAAATCTGACGGTAATTACAGCATTGTTATATTTGGAAAAGGAATTGTGATTGGACATTCTTTTTGCATTTATTTGCATTTTGAATTGTGAATGATCTTTTGTTGCATCTATTTAACCATCAATAACTGCAAAGACGGTGTTGCATTTTGTGCATTATTCTCATGTACAGCCGACAAAAATAAGACTTGTGTTGAGTGATATGATTTTAGAGGTGGCTACAAAGTATTATTTCACTGCGCCATTTCATTATCAAAGCCTAAATCCAGAGCTTACCTTGATTAACCATCTGGGGTCTGAGGGTGTTTTGGGCCCTGGGGAAGTTTTGACATGCCTTGACATTTGTGCTTTTTTCAGTTGCTTGAAAATATATTAATGGCTAAAGTCTGATAACACTGTATTCAGCACAAACTGGGCTACAATAATATATGAGCAACATGTGTGTACATGTTTGTATTTTTGAGAAAATAAAGTTTAGGCATGTTTTTGAAAAAACTAAGATGTTAAGTGATTGAAATAAGGCCAGATAACACATACTAAACATAAGATGTTTGAGAACTGGATCTTGCAGCCTAGAGTTTTTGCTACAAAATGATGTGAAAACCATCCTGATCACTCATTCATACAAAACAATTTAGTCATTTAACTTTTGTAAGACACTTTTAGTGTTAGAAAGGTCATATGCAAGGAGGTGTGAATTAACATGAATATTGATGTAATTCACACCTGAAGAGACAAAGACCCCTCTCCTGTGTCTATCAATGAGGAATGTGACAGAAAGAGAATGAATGTGAGGAGACTTAATGATCAAAATCAAGTTAAGTTAAAAGAAGTAATCTGACTATACATTTTCTTTACATAAATTCTTTACTTAATTTTAGACCTACACTACCATTTAAAAGAAGTCTCTTCTGCTCACCATGGCTGCATTGATTTGATCCAAAATACAGTAAAACAGTGATATTGTGAACTTTTTTTTACAATTTCAAAGAACAGTTTTTATTTGAATGTATTGTAAAATGCAATTTGTGATCAAAGGGGAATTTTCAGCATCATTACTGCAGTCTTCAGTGTCATATGATCCTTCAGAGTCATATGATCCTTCAGAAATCATTATAATATGCTGATTTTCTAAAATGGGCATATTTAAAGTGAATTTGACACATTTACACCCAAACAAATATTTGCAAGCACAAGCTTTGTTGATGATAATGAGGTAGCTTAAACACTAGATAAAATTTTATCTAAACATTCATATTATTTTTATGCCATATTACATATCATATTTATATCATACAGCATACAATTTAAATACCTGCTTTAGCCGAAACAGCATTTAAATGTAACTAAACTTGCTTATTAGGACATATTTCAAATTTATATACACTGAATCCTGGCTGGCAAGTCTGGAAATAGTCCCACTGGTAAAAAATGTACATGTTTATATAAAATAGCATGTCAACTAATGTAAGTAAAACTAATTTACTTACTCATCCGAAATTGTATCCTCTGCTGATCAAGTCACTCGTCAAAATGCAAACATTCATCGCAGTCCCGCTCTTCTTCTGAGGAAAATGTTAACTCCATCACTTTCCAGGAGTTTCCTCGCTTGTGTATTGTGCGATCTTCCAGAAAAGTGAATGAACTTGTTGTTTTTAAGACACAGTCAGGGGCGTTTAACATTTGCCTTGATCGCCTCAGCACATTACCGTATGAATACGTCCTCTGCCCATGGATGTGAACACATAGGGATAATTAGCTGAGCCATGAGAAACTGTACATCTCTTTGTTTCATACAGATTTAATTGCAGGAGAATATTTGCTTTAAATTTGAATTGTTTCATTTAAAAGTAGACATTTTAAGCTTTCTTTAGACATATGTTTTATGTTTGTGTGATAAGTATTCACAGAGTTTCAGTTTTTTATTTTACAAAAGTACAAGGTTTTGTTGTTATTGTGAGTGTACACAAATAAAAGTAGACCCTTTATAGTCTCTAATGATGTCTTACATGTATCTATATGCCCCAAAATGATTTTAATTTGTTTCCGCTGTAATGATGAAAAAATCCAGCAGGATGCGCCAGTGCGTCCATCGACCCCAGAGGGTGAACACATGAGCAGCTTACAAGAAGTCTGCAGTTTTTTTATTTGTAAGCTTAGAGGCCTGTAGCATGAAAGTTGCTGAATGAACTTAGGGTTTCAGGATTGGTTTCAGTTTAACAAATTCAAACCAATCCAATCAGGCTTAATTGGTACCATTATGCAGCTCATTAACTTTCTCTGTGAACTCTTCAATCCTGACTTTATGATTAGCTTACGATCTCATGCACATGAATGAGTGACGTATGCCAAGCACAACCAATCATGTGAGTGAACTCAATAAGACATTTACACAACAAGAAATTACAGTGGCTGCTAAGAAATCTCAAGAGAACTGTTGCAAACTAATTATTATTGTGATAAAAAAATATATAAAACAGCTGGTTAACAATACACCGTTAACAACACACAGGCTTATTCATTTTAAAAGCTTAAATTTATTTAAAATATAAAATCTTTATATTTATTGAATTGAAAACTTTAGATATCATTCAAAACTATTACAAATAATTATAGGTTACTATTGATTACAAAATTAATAGAGACTATTAAAATGAATATTCTCCCTAAGTTTGTTTTCCTTTTTCAAAATCTATCAGTTAAGTGTATCAAAAAGTGTTTTAGACAATGGAATAAACTACTTTGTAAATATATATGGGATTAAAGGATACCTGAAATTAGTCTTAACATTTTTAAGTTGTCAAAAAGGCTGGGGGGACTAGAATTCCCAAATGTAATAAATTATTATAAAGCTGCCCAAATTCAGCCTATATAACAATAATATAGAACAAATAATCAAAAGTGAATTGGAGGAAGATGGAAATGTATCAAATGGGGGAACCTATTAGTTTTATTATTATTATTACTCAAACAGAGCAACAAATTGAAATCAATAAATCATATTTGTATTAATAGTTCTTTTAGACAAATAGTACAATTAAGAAAGACATAGTTCATTTGCAAGAAATTGCTAAAGATCCTGATTTTATGCCAAATACATTCGATAATACGTTTAAGTTTTGGGCAGATAGAGGTCTAAAAAGATATCAGCAACTGTTCACTAATAAAGGAATGGATACCTTTTCAAACCTAGCAAAAAAAGTATGAGCTTCAAAATTCACATTTATTTATTTACAGGTAAGAAGATATTTATTTACAGAAGTTAAAGTAAAAGAAATAAAAAAGGAAAAGCATCCAAAAATAAATTATATATTTGATACATACAAAATGGGACTTTTAAAGAATGCACTCGAAAGAGATTTACAGAACACTCTGTATTAAATTATATGTAGGTGGGAGGATGAATTGAAAAAAGAAATTAGTCAGCAAGACTGGGAAGAAATATCATATTCATAGCATATTACTCAATCCAGTGTTTGGAGGGAATCTGCTTGGAAGATACAAATGTGATTATTTTATAACACCTGTTATTCAGAGTTAATACAATAGCTGGTAAGGCTATATTGGAAGGCTTTGTTTGGAAAATGCTAATGAAGCAATGTATTGTTACATATTGTTTTGTTTTCTTCCTAAGAAGTAAATAAATGCATATTGAGAGGAAAAAAATATATATTTAGAGTCAAATTTCAGCACACTCAAAATCATTCTTTTAAAAACACTGCTATTTCCTTCTGAAAATGTAAATCTAATCTAGTAAATTACAGTTTGCACGGTGTATGAACCAAGTATGCATTATACAACCAGAGCACAATACTTTATCCCACCATGCAATCTACTCTACTTGACCACTGCATAAACACTGTGCAGTATGCAGTGTGCTTGTATTCCATTCTCAACATAGACTGTGAGAACGAGTGGCAGATTGGCCCGCTCAGTAAATTGAATGAAAGAGGGGCTGCTGCTTGTAAATCCAAATTTAAAATTAGAAACTGGCACTTCTGTTTTCAGAAGTGTCACACAATACCTTGTGTCTTTGCCAAACTACTGCCACAAATTATTTGGCACTGGTTAAGAAGTCACATATGGGTGGTAACTTCCTTTTAGCGTGTCAAGTTTTTACCACAGCAGCTACTGTAGATATGACTGTTTCTCATTAATCATGTATTTATTTGAAAAACACATGCTACATTTTGTATCCAATAACATGAGCACTAAAATAACATGCTTTGTTCTTTTTGTTCCCAACAGTTAGAATAGAGCCAGACTTTGTATCTCCCATCCATGTGAAGAAATTGTTTTGCCATATCTTCATCTCACCCTGCCGTAATTCATTTTTCCAGACTCATATATTTTTTCCCCCTCCATAAGTAAAAAGTTATTGTAGGCCTGTATATTTTTTTTTTTTATTCTTTTCCCAATATGTGTAAAAGTATATGCTATCAAGTAGGCTTTTATATGATATAATATGGTTAAGTTTGACCAGTAAGGGAGTCTCTAGGGTGAGCGAAAGTGAAATAATTAAAGCTAAAAGCATTACTTTCCCAGTTACAAGGCCACTGGATTTTTGGATTTCTAGAGTGCTAGCTAAGCAGTAGCACGTCATTTCATGTCTGTTGCTTCAGTTAAATCATGCACACATGCCAGGAGAGTGCATTAACAGAGTAAATTAAATTGCATTTGAATCTCACCCATTTACCAACTAAAATGCAATCTGTAATCCTACTTGTTATATTGACATCTAAAAATCCTTTCTTTGTTGGAATAATATTTGAAAGAAGCCTTTCTCAGTTGAAAAAAGGTAGTTTTAAGTCCCCGCTGTGGCAAAGCACATGATCTCATTAATTTTCAATAAGAATAGAGCGACTTCCAGCTACCTAAGGTGACAGTGACCATTGGCAATAGGATGTGGGCATGTCTAGCTACACGACAAGGAGAGCAACAAAGAACGACATGCCGTAGTGACTACCAATGGAAGTGAAAACAGTGTAGCTCGAGTACAGGTGAAAAGGAGACATTTTTAGTGTTACGCTTACTGATTTTACGGTTCTATGTGATTTTTCTGTAACCACATACACTGATGAAGCAAAACTTTATGACCACCTGCCTAATATGCTGTTGGTCCTCCATGTGCCACCAAAATAGCACCGACCCACTGAGGCATGGATTCTACAAGACCCCTGAAGTTGTCCTGTGGTATCTGGCACATTAGCAGTATATCCTTCAGGTCCTGTAATTTGCAAGTTGGAATCACATTAGATCGAACTTCTTGGTCCAGCACATCCCACAGATGCTCAATCGGATTGAGATCTGGGGAATTTGGAGGCCAGGGCAACACCTTGAACTCTTCATCATGTTCCTCAAACCATTCCCAAACAATGTGTGCAATGTGGCAGGGCGCATTTTTCTGTTGAAAGAGGCCACTGCCATCAGGGAATACCATTGCCATGAAGGGGTGTACCTGGTCTGCAATGATGTTTAGGTAGTTGGCTCGTGTGAAATTGACATCTACATGAATGGGTGGGTGCAGGGTTTCCCAGCAGAACATACCCAGAGCATCACACTCCCTCCACTGACTTGTCATCTTCCCAGAGTGCATCCTGGTGCCATCACTTCCCCAGTTAAATGTCACACACGTACATGGCCATCCATGTGATGTAAAAGAAAACTGAACTCATCGGACCAGATGACCTTCTTCCACTGCTCCAAGGTTCAGTTCCAACACTCACATGCCCATTGTAGACACTTTCGACAGTGGACAGGGGTCATCATGGGCACTCTGACCGGTCTGTGGCTACACAGCTCCATACACAGCAGGTTGTGATGCATTGTCTGTTGTGACACATTCCTCATGCATTAAGAAGGACCTATTATGCTTTTTGGGATTTTACCTTTCCTTTAGTGTGTAACATAGCTCAGTGTTTCCCAACCACTGTGCGTGTGCTGCGGAAAATTATCAAATTCCACAAAATAAATAAATGCATGAAAAAAATTATAATTTCAGGGATCGTAACTCCTCACATTTCGGAGAAATTCACCTATAGAAACGTTTGGTTACGTATGTAACCTCCGTTCCCCGAGGGAGGGAACGACACGTTGTGTCGGAGAAGCGACACTAGGGGTCTCTCTTGAGCGCCGATATTCACCTCTGATCTTATTGAAAAGGGCCAATGGGAGTTGGCAGTCAGTATTTGCATACCCCGCCCCTGGACATACGGGTATTTAAGCGGGGCAAATACGGGAGTTCATTCAGGATTTTTCTGAGGAGCCGGAAATGGTCTGGCCACAACAGTGGCTCGGTTCAGTGACATGGCGGAGGAAAGACACAACGTGTCGTTCCCTCCCTCGGGGAATGGAGGTTACATACGTAACCAAACGTTCCCCTTCTGTCGCTCTCTCCACGTTGTGTCGGAGAAGCGACACTAGGGGACCCATTCCAATCTTGCCATGCGCTGAACTTTGTACGTGGACCGCCGATACAGAGGCGGGCAGGGATTTCATCCAGTGCCATGCATCGTCTGTACCTGGCTGCATGTACCCTTCCCCAATGCCCCATAAGAACATCAGAGTACTTCTAGTTACCCTGGGAGGGGAACAAGGCGATGTTTGCCAACATGGGAACGGGCCAGCCTGGCTGGGCCTCTTTTCTCTCTATGTTTCTCGCATAGAGCAATCATGGCCGGGGCCCTTACACGCATATAGGGAAGGGGGTCTTACCCAGACCCTGCGGAGACCACACCTGCCCTTTTTCTTGGGGAGGAAAAGTGGTAGACACGTCACACGTCCGTCATGTGGAAAGTATGGTGCGGTGGTAGATCCAGCCTCGAAAGGGGGGAGTTGCTACAGCACATGACCGAGGCAGCTGTAACTGCCTAAGGGAGACACGGGGGTCCACTCGTAAGGGGACAGAACCGTGGAATTACACACAGGGGGAGTCCGAACAGGAGGCCTTCTTATTTTACCTGTGGAGCCCCTATACCAGTACGGGGTGGCCATCAGGGTACCCGCAGTGGCTTGGGTCGGCGAGTTCCTCCGCTGAACCGCGGACCCGGAGGGCTGGGGAGGAATCGACCAGGGACCCGAATCGGAGTGGGGCACCCTGGGAAGAAGGCGCACTACTTTACCTTGACGTCAGGAAAAGGGCGCTGGGCGCAAGCGATCCACCCGGCTGGTCGGTCTACGTGTTACCGAGTTCTACGGGCTCGGACCTGAGAAAACACGAGACGCAACCGACTCAACGCAGAGGTTGTAAAACCTTGCGAAGGTGTTGGGTGTTGCCCAACCCGCGGCTCTACAGATGTCTGCTAGGGAGGTGCCCTTGGCCAGTGCCCACGAGGACGCAACACCCCTTGTTGAGTGAGCTCGGACCCGCAAGGGTAGGGGCACGGCCTGGGTGTGATAAGCCAGTGTGATGGCGTCGACAACCCAGTGGGCGAGCCTCTGTTTGGAGACGGCATTCCCTTTCTGCCGTCCCCCAAAGCAGACAAAGAGCTGCTCAGAGCGTCTGGTGCTCTGTGTGTGGTCCAGGTAAATGCACAGGGCGTGCACTGGACACAGCAACGAAAGGGCTGGGTCTGCCTCCTCCCGGGGCAGCGCTTGCAGGTTCACTACCTGATCTCGGAATGGTGTGGTAGGAACCTTGGGCACATAGCCCGGTCGCGGTCTTAGGATCACAGACGTATCTGCCGGACCGAACTCCAGGCAAGTGTCGCTGACAGAGAACGCTTGCAGGTCCCCGACCCTCTTAATGGAGGCGAGCGCGATCAGCAGGGCTGCCTTAAGAGAGAGGGCCCTGAGTCCAACTGATTCGAGCGGCTCGAAGGGAGGTCTCTGGAGTCCTGCAAAGACTACTGAGAGATCCCAGGAGGGAACTAGGCCTGGCCGGGAGGGATTCAACCTCCGGGCGCCTCTCAGGAACCTGAGGATCAGGTCGTGCTTACCCAAAGACTTGCCGTCTACAGGATCGTGGTGGGCGGTGATAGCGGCAACATACACCTCGAGGGTGGACGGGGACAGCCTCCTGTCCAGCCTCTCCTGTAGGAACAGAAGCACTGACCTAATCGCGCATCTCTGCGGGTCTTCGGCTCGGGAAGAACACCAATCTGCGAACAAGCGCCACTTTAGGGCGTAAAGGTGCCTGGTAGAGGGGGCTCTGGCTTGGTTGATGGTATTCACAACGGTCGCCGGTAATCCGGCTAGCTCTTCCGCGTCCCGTCCAGGGACCAGACGTGGAGGTTCCAGAGGTCTGGGCGCGGGTGCCAGAGCGTGCCCCGTCCCTGAGAGAGGAGGTCCTTTCTCAGGGGAATTCGCCAGGGAGGAGCTGTCGCAAGGAGCCTGAGTTCCGAGAACCAAGTCCGAGTGGGCCAGTAGGGGGCCACCAATGTGACTTGCTCCTCGTCCTCCCTGACCTTGCACAGCACCGGTGCAAGAAGGCTCACTGGGGGAAATGCGTACTTGCGCAACCCCGAGGGCCAGCTGTGTGCCAGCGCGTCTGTCCCGAGGGAGCCTCTGTTAGGGCGTACCAGAGCAGGCAGTGGGAGGTTTCCTGGGCGGCGAACAGGTCTACCTGGGCCTTGCCAAACCGTTCCCAAATCAGCTGGACCGACTGGGGGTGAAGCCTCCACTCCCCGCCGGGCAGGTGTTGTTGTGATAGTGCGTCCGCTACGACGTTGAGCTTGCCGGGGATGTGAGTGGCACGCAGCGACTTGAGTCCATAGGAGGAGACGGCAGGCGAGTTGTGACATGTGGCGGGAGCGTACGCCGCCTTGGCGATTTATGTACGCCACCACCGTGGTGCTGTCCGATCTCACGAGGACATGTTTGTCCCGAACTAATGGGAGGAACTTCCTGAGAGCAAGAAGGACGGTCAGCAACTCCAGGCAATTGATGTGCCAACGCAGCGGGGCCCCTTTCCAACGGCCCGCTGCTGCGTGCCTGCTGCACACTGCACCCCACCTGGACCGGGAGGCGTCGGTTGTGACCAGGACGCGTCGGGACACCTGCTGCAGGGGCACTCCTGCCCGTAAAAAGCAGAGGTCTGTCCAGGGTCGGAGTGTTATGAGGCAGGCGGGGGTGATCCTTACCCGATGCGTGCCGTGGTGCCATGCTTGTCTCGGGACTCGAGTTTGGAGCCAGTGCTGGAGTGGTCTCATATGCATCAACCCCAGCGGCGCGACCGCCGCGGAGGACGCCATATGCCCCAGGAGCCTCTGGAAAAGTTTTAGAGCGACCACTGTGCCTGGCTTGAAGGAAGCGAGGCAGTCCAGCACCGACTGAGCACGCTCGCTCGTGAGACGTGCTGTCATTGAGACTGAGTCTAACTCCAACCCGAGAAAAGAGATGCTCTGAACCGGAGTGAGCTTGCTCTTTTCCCAGTTGACCTGAAGCCCCAAGCGGCTGAGGTGCCGGAGCACCTGGTCTCTGTGTGTGCATAGTAACTTAGTAATAGTGCTAGGATGAGCCAGTCGTCAAGGTAATTGAGAATGCGGATGCCGGCTACTCGTAGCGGGGCAAGGGCCGCCTCTGCGACTTTCGTGAAGACGCGAGGGGACAGAGACAGGCCGAAGGGGAGGACTTTGTACTGAAACGCCTGGCCGTCGAACGCGAACCGTAGGAAGGGTCGGTGTCATGGCAGAATTGAGACGTGGAAGTACGCGTCCTTCAGGTCCGCTGCTGCGGACCAATCTAGATGCTGAACGCCAGCCAGAATATTTCTCTGCGTAAGCATTTTGAACGGGAGTTTTAACAAGGCCCGATTGAAAACTCGCAAGTCCAGGATTGGTCGTAAGCCGCCGCCTTTCTTGGGTACAATGAAGTAAGGGCTGTAGAAACCCTTCCTCATTCCGGTTGGAGGGACGGGCTCTACCGCGCTCTTGGCTAAGAGGGTCGCGATTTCGCGGCGCAGGGAACTGGCGTGCTCGCCGTGTACTGCGGAAAGCGGACGCCCCTGAAGGGGGCGGAGCCGGGCAAACTGAATTGCATAACCGAAGTCGAATGGTCCGGTGCAGCCAGCGTGATGCGTTGGGAAGCAAAAGCCACGCTTCCCAGCTCTGCGCTTAGGGGCACCAAAGGGACGCAGTATTTTGGACATACCGGCGGGGCCTCGCAGCGGGCGGAACAGGTAATGCAGCGTCGGGCGGCTTAGTTGCGGCCTGAGGCTGAGGTGCTGAGAATAGACTCAAAGCACTTACCTTGCTCTGCACGCCCGGCAGGGGCGGGTTCTTGACTGAGGAGGAGGTCTGATGTTGGCGCCCTCTGGACTCGCCTGAACCGGCTGGCCGGGGACAGTCGTGGGCAGGCGGAAGGCGGGATCGCCGGCGTCCGGTGTACCGGGACTGTTGTGATCTGAAAGCACATTGCCGTGAAAACGGCATTTGCGGGCCAGGTGACCCAGAGGCAAAGGAAATAGCTCTTTTATTGAGAATGTGGGTACCACAGCCCCCGTCAGGGGGTGTGGCAAATGAAAAAACAAAGGATTCTCCTCCCGGCCCTCCACCGGGGGACAGAGCGGTCTTACCACCTCCGGAGCTAACATCTTCGGCTCTGGGTCGGCTGTCTCAGGAATGCTTGGGAGCCTTCTGGGTCCTGGAGGGGGTTCGTGAGACAGGGGGCGTGCGCCGCCTGCGGAGTGCTCGACGCTGGGGCTGAGAGCTGGGCCCGGGTTGAGGTGGAGCAGGAGCTGGTTTCCTCGCAGGGGACGCCCTCGGCGGGCAGACGGGGCAGGGCCCGTATCGGCAGGTCTGCGGTGGGGCATGATGTGCGAAATGGCCTCCGTCTGCTTCTTCACCGCGGAGAACTGTTGGGCGAAGTCCTTGACGGTGTCACCGAAAAGGCCAATCTGGAAGACAGGTGCGTCCAGGAAGCGGTTTTTGTCCGCCTCACGCATCTCGACCAGGTTGAGCCAAAGATGGCATTCCTGGACCACTAGGGTGGCCATCGTCTGTCCGAGTGCCTGCGCTGTGGCCTTCGTCACTCTCAAGGCGAGGTCGGTCGCTGAGCGCAGTTCCTGCAGCACATCAGGATCAGGTCCACCCCCGTGCATGTTTCTGAGAGCTTTGGCCTGGTGGAATTGCAGGAGGGCCATCGCATGCAGGGCAGAGGCAGCGCGTCCAGCCGTAGTGTAGGCCTTCGCGTTAAGCAAGGATGTTGTCCTACAGGGCTTGGATGGGAGTACGGGGCGACCTCGCCAGGAGGTAGGGCTACCGGGGCATAGATGGTGCGCAACTGCCCTATCAACCTGGGGAATCGCATCGTACCCATGGCGCTCTCCGCCATCGAGGGTGGAGCGGGTGGCACCTAGACGAGCGGAGAGCGGGGCTCTCCACATAGACGTCAGCTCATCATGCACCTCCGGGAAGAAAGGGACCGGGGGGATGCGAGGCTGCGAACGGCGCGCTGCCCCCAGGAACCAATCATCCAACCGAGAAGGCTGTGGGGAGGATGGAGGGTTCCAGTCCAACCCCACGCTCAAGGCGGCCCGGGCAAGCATGTCGGACATCTGAGCGTCAGCCTCAGCCTGGGCCTGCTGGCCCGAAGGCGGCAGTCCAGGGGAGTCCTCGGCATCAGACACCGCGACTCTCCGATGCAGCGGCGAGCTCATCTGCTTCGACTCGGAGGATAGACAGCCGGGCCGTGAGGCGAGCCGCTATCGCCGCGAAGTGTGGACGGAGACCAGCGAGCGTGTCGGGAACGGGAGGTTCGAGGGGGGTTACCTGGCGAAACTGCACCCGCTGCCGGCCCCAAATCGCCCCCAGCGCCAACCGCACCGTCCTTAATCCCGTGGGAAGAAGGAGCAATGCGGGGTGCAGCTTTTCTGTTGAAAGCAAGCCGCGACCGCAACGTGGTCATAGTCATGTTCTCGCAGTGAGAACATGAACCGTCCACAAACGCCGCCTCGGTGTGATCGCGGCCCAAACACACGAGACAGCGCCTGTGGCCGTCTGAAGCAGAGAGCACTCTAGGAACGACACAGGGGCAGAACGGCATCTTGAAAAAACGCGTCCTTAAAAGGACGTTCAACGCCGCTGTGTTTGCTCTTTTAGAGAAAATTACTCTTTTAGTAAAAACTCTTTTAATACACAGTGTGTGTGTGTACGTGTCTGCGCTGTCGAAGCGCTCAGGGGCAACAATGCACGCCGTGCACTGAGAAGGAGAAAGCCGCTGTTGTGCGCCGTCAAGATCCAACAGCATGCAGATCGTCAGAGGAAAACAGGAACGTTTAAGTGGCGTGTAACTCGCAGCAAACTGCAGACAGACCATCGGCTCCGAAGAAATTTTCTGAATGAACTCCCGTATTTGCCCCGCTTAAATACCCGTATGTCCGGGGGCGGGGTATGCAAATACTGACTGCCAACTCCCATTTGCCCTTTTCAATAAGATCAGAGGTGAATATCGGCGCTCAAGAGAGACCCCTAGTGTCGCTTCTCCGACACAACGTGGAGAGAGCGACAGAAGGGGAACCATAATCGTTCACTTTTGTGATAGAGAAGAGCAATGATTAATGTGCAAAAGTTAGTGATATTTATAAGCGTTAAGGGTCTTTCACATGACTCACCCCTCTGTTACGCTTTCTGCAACTCTTGTCATGTGGGGGGCAATGCGGCGCTTGACGCTGGCGTTGAACGGAGCGTTGACGCCTCGACTCAACTCATGTGAAATAACGAAAGAACATTTTTGAAACTCAAAATTATTATTATTTGTCTATTATTGTAGTATTTTCTGATAAAAGTCATGCTCAGCAGTATAAATAGGCTACTGAAGGAAAATTATAATGTATATCTGCTTTGTGTTTATAATTCTTATACTGAAGTCAGTAGATTTGTAGCCATGCAAGTTTTAATAAAGGAGAAGGTAAGGATATACCTGTAAGGACTAGCATTGTTGTCTTTTTGGATGAAAAATAATGCTCAGACTGAAGGAAGACAAAAATATTATTCTAAAAAATAGAATAAATACATACAGAAGAATACATAGAATAGAGTTTGTGGATTAGTGATTGTCTTAACCTTTTTGCCCTTCATGAGTTTGCATCCCTGTAATTTGTTGTGGCATTGCAAGAACAACTCTAGAAAATTAGAAAATAAGCAAATTTGTGGTTTTTTCATTACCCATTTAGCGCTCTTGCCATCTGTGACCTTACACAAGTGTGCCGTGGCAGAAAAAAGGTTGGGAAACACTGACATAGCTCTTTGTGCATGTAAACGGTCTGCAAAGTTTCAAAGCACAAAGTCCACACAAAAGGGATTTTTTCTCTCAAACAGACAACACTGCTCAAGAACCACAAGAAATTGCTGCTTTGTAGTCCTGCCAGTATCTACGTCACTATGCAACACATTTGAAGTTGCCCACCTAAGGGCTACTTTGGCCCACCCTCAAACAAATGTAGTTATAGCAGAGGCCAGGATGAGTTGGGTTAGTGTTGTCGCCAGGTTGAGAAGATGCTGTTTTCTTCACTGCGAAAGCAAAACCTCTTTGTTTGGACTTCCAAAGGCAGACGAACTGAAGAATCAGTGGTTAAAATATATTTGTACCACTATTCCTCAGCAGTACAACCACAACCAATGCTGGATTGTCAAATCAGTTACCCCTGAAAGATGGTGCAGTTCACACTTTGTTGGGACAATCTGTCTCTTCAGGATCACAACCTGTTAGTATGTTTGATTATTTGTGGATTTATCTGTTTTATCTGGAGTTTTGTGTCGTAGCTATGGTGCACACCCAGTGCACAGCTCTATGCCTCTAGCTAATGTTATTATGTTGAAATAGTTTTGCTAATCAGCTGCAGGCCCACTTTTAACTACAATTGTGTTGGATTATGCAGATTGTTTATTGTTCTTACTATAATGAATAGTGATCAAGTGTGGAAATAAATTGATGTTTACGAATGGTCATTTTACGTCTGCAATCCACGGTAGTGCTCGCCTAACTTGCTATGCAATGTTATTGTTTTGGTAAGGGGTTACTATTCAACTGTGGGCCAGATTTGACGTAAAACTGTGTAACAAAATGATCTCTTATATAATTATATAATTACAAGTGGCCACTATCCACGGTAGTCCACGGCTAACTTACTCACTAACCGGGAGTAAGCCTCTGTTCTCCGTTCATATCTCGGGCGAAAAAAGTTTTTAGGCTACACCTATTCCAGAAAAAGATGAATAACTTAGAGCACTATGTGTCTTTTACTTGAAGCTTTGTTAGGTTTACAATAATCAATTGTGTACTTGTAAGAAAGCTACAAAATTAAAACTTACCTCTGTGAAATGTCCTGCTCAAGTCATGCTTGTGAAGGTGGTTCTGGTCAATCAGCTCGATCTTCCAAACTTTGGAAGATTATTGGAATCAGGCTAGAGCTGGTATAGCAAAAACCGACGGCACTGTTACCATAGTTACAGTAGTGTTTACAGAGCTGCTCATGAAGACTTTGGAGCTGAAACTCGGTTATGCTAAGGGGTGTTACATTTCTGACACACCCTCTACGTGGTTGACCAATCACAACAGACTAAGCCAGCTGACCAATCTGAGTAGACTGGGCTTTTCGGAAAGGCGGGGGGTAAATCAGAGCGTTTTGGCCAGAGAATGAAGAGCGGGGAAAACAACTGTACAGTATGAGAAAAATTATGTATTTTTTGAACAGTAAAGCATGTAAACCTATTCTAGTAGATCCCCAAAATAAATGTATGAATCTGTAAATTAGCATAAAATGAGCTCTTTAAGATTTTCTGTGACTTGTGCAAAAAGTAGACCTTCTTTCAATTCTGACCAGACCGGACAGCCTTCGTTACACTCGCACATCGATGAGCCTTGGGTGCCAAAAACCCCTGCACCGGTTTGTGTTTTTCCCTCCTCAGACCACTGTCGGTAGGTACTCACCACTGCCTTGCCATTCCAGTCGTCCACCATAACAATTTGACCCTTGTCAATGTCTTTACTCCTGCCCATTTCTCCTGGATTCATCACGTTAACTACAAGAACTGATTGATCGCTTACCATCTAATCTACCCAGACCTTGATATGTGGCCATGTTATGAGATGATAAAAATTATTTGCTTCACCTATGAGTGGTTATAATATTTTGGCTCATCTGTGTACATGGATATACAGTAACAAAGAAAATTATATGTGGAAATATGTGTTAGAAAAAGGCATTCTGAGTGAGTTTTATTGCACTGGTAGATTGTTCATCTTCTTAATGATTTATTGCATTGAGCACAGCTGAAGTTTATAAAAAAAACTCTCTCCCCTGCAGAATGTTCATTGTTAGCGACAAGAAAATGGATTATGCTGGTCAAATTAGAACAATACCTTAGTTTTACAGTAAGGTATTTCAATTGCAATCAGATTTTCAAAAGCTATGGTAAGCTGCGCTGTCCAACATTAACGTTACAGCGACAATCTCAAAATATGATATTGAATCCACGAGTATATAAAAACACAAAAAGCAGTACTTACCTACAGTACGTTTATTTTTTCTACGAAAACAGTTTCACTTAAATACCTTTTTTTTTTTTTTATTCAAAAATCACTTTTAAAATACAATGTTGCATGAAAAATTCTGAATGTAGGTACTGATTACCATTTTCCATGGATTACAATGTTGTTTTGTCACATGACTCTGTGTGTCGAAAGTTTAACACTATACTGACCGCACAGAGTCTCCTTAATATAGATCAGTTGGTTTAAATGAATTTAAATTATGTGTTGTGTATAGCGATGCCAAAATACAATGTCCACGTTGGGCCGACGTACATTTGGGCCAATCAGGGGCAGACTGGACATAGGGAGAACCGAGCGGACCAGTGGGTCAGCCACGAAATGTGCTGAATGGGCCACGATAAGCTAAAATGAGCTGCCGCGTTTTGCAGAATGGACCACAAAATGGCACCGCGATACGCAGAAAATAAACTTTTGGCAAACCCTCCCCAGACTGGACATCAGGAGAACCGAGCGGACCGGTGGGTCAGCCACGAAACGTGCTGAATGGGCCACGATAAGCTAAAATGAGCCACCGTGTTTTGCAGAATGGACCACAAAATGGCATGATATGCGGAAAATAAACTTTTGGCAGCTTTTTTCTCTCAAATCTCATCTCTCCAAGTCGCTGTATGCCTTTAACTGTCTTTTCCACTCCACTGTACGTCCACAAATAAAAATATCTGAAGAAATATTAAGTTTGGCTGTCAGCTATACTTTTGACGATATATTATGGGCTACATTCTAGGCCTAGTCCATTGAGACTGAAACTTCCCTATCCAGGGTCCTGATGAGGTTTTTACTGTCAGTAAGGGGCTGGGCTTTGGACTCAGCTCAGGAACAGTGGAAGGAAGTGTGGAGGTCTTTGTTAACTTTGGCCAGTGCCAAGAACAGAGGCAGAATACTCCCCCAGCCCCCTTTCCTTTATCTGCAGGTCCCCAGTAGTTCATGGTCAACACAAAAGCACTAAGAAGCCTGGCACAATGCTCACGCAGTAGTTAATGCTGGAAGTTTGCCTGGAGCATGTCTTTATGTGTCTAATGGGATCTAGGGGACCCCAGGATGTGAAGCTTGGCTCTGGGTATGGGATGCTGAAGGGGAGCAGTGGTGTTGTGGTTGGGTGGACATGAGGTGTGTGCTTGTGTGAAAACACAGATCCTGCATTGGATAAATATTTCACATGTCTGTCAAAATCACAGATGGTTAACTTTATAAGGCACCTCAACATAAGAAGGAGATCCTTCAAGCTATATATTTAGAAGAACTTGCATAATTTATTTTATGCATTTTCCAAAGCTCTATGAGCTCCGTGAAAGAGTGTATCATCTGAAAAGCATCATGTTCTATTTTAAGCATCTTGTATGTGCACATACATCTGATAAACATAGCTTAAAATAATAGGATTCACTTATACATTCTAAATCATAAACATTGCAAAAAATATGCTGAAAGTCATTCTAACATTCTGGGCCGGAATTTCTGTTTATGTTTTGGCCTGTGTGATCCCGCCCACTGCCCACTCACCAATAGTATTTCAACACCACCAGGTTGTCAGATTTGAACAAGTTTGCAGGCAAAAACACTGCGTACTGCAGCTATGGAAGCCAGCAAATGAACTGAATCAGAGATAACATATTCCCCCCGACCTAAAACGCATTGCCATCCACCTAAACACCACCATGACCAGAGGCGTAGTAAAACAAGGATAAATATTGGAGATGCCTTTGGAAGCTGGAGACAGCTTAAAGCCCAGAAATCCTTTAAAACATTTGCTGAGTTGGCTAATGTGAGTGTCAACATTCTGGCAACCCACATGAGCTTTGAATCTGGGGCGGGGCAGATAACTCTCCAATATTTTGAATTTGGACTGCAGTACCCATTTCAAACTCTTGTTGTCAATCTTACATACATATGTTTTGAAAAATGTGGTAAAAAATTACACAATTAATCGTGGCTCCTGACCACTACGAAATACTTTAATAAAAGTATGTATTTTTCTACCATTAGAGCAATTCCAGCTTGCAGTACATGTAAATTTGTGTTTTTGCAAGCAGCATCTGCAGGGGGCAGGCAGCACGCCTCAACAAACCACACAATCAGGTTATTTAAATTATTATGTATATTTCCTATCTTAAGTTATCTATGTTTTTCTTAGCAAATATTGATGTACAGTATGTGATAATTTAGGCAAGGCAAGGCAAGGCAAGTTTATTTATATAGCACATTTCATACACAATGGTAATTCAAAGTGCTTTACATAGAAGAGATTAAAATAAGAAAAAAAATAAGAATAATTGAAACAGTTTAGAATAAAATAAAATACAGTACAAACAGTCAGACACACAGTGGCACAGTGCTCATTCAGTAAATGCACAGCTAAACAGATGTGTTTTGAGTCTGGATTTGAATGTGACTACTGTAGGAGCACATCTGATCTCTTCTGGAAGCTGGTTCCAGCTGCGGCTGGCATAAAAGCTAAAAGCAGACTCTCCTTGCTTAGAGTGAACCCTTGGTATTTCTAGCTGATGTGATCCTAATGATCTGAGTGATCTGTTGGGTTTATATTCAGTGAGCATATCTGCAATATATTGAGGTCCTAGCCCATTGAGTGATTTATATACCAGTAATAATACTTTAAAATCAATCCTAAATGTAACTGGGAGCCAGTGTAAAGACCTGAGGACTGGTGTGATATGTTCATATTTTCTGGTTCTGCTCAGAATCCTGGCAGCAGCGTTCTGTATGAGCTGCAACTGTCTTATGGTCTTTTGGGAAGGCCAGTGAGGAGTCCATTACAATAATCCACCCTGCTGGTGATGAAAGCATGCACAAGTTTCTCTAGGTCTTGACTGGAAACAAAGCATCTAATTCTTGCAATATTTTTCAGATGATAGTATGCTGATTTAGTTATTGCTTTGACATGACTACTGAAACTAAGGTCTGACTGTAGAGACACACCAAGATTCCTGACTTGATTTTTAGTTGTTTGACCCCTAGTGTCAAGGTATGCATTCACCTTGAGAACGTCATCTTTGTTTCCAAACACAATGACTTCAGTTTTGTCTTTGTTTAACTGAAGAAAGTTTTGGCACATCCAACTGTTAACTTCATCAATGCATTGGCACAGGGAGTCAATGGGGCTGTAATCGTTAGGTGATAGGACTAAGTAGATCTGTGTGTCGTCTGCATAGCTGTGGTAAGCAATTTGGTTCTTTCTCATTATTTGGCTCATTGGGAGCATATACAGGTTGAACAGGAGTGGCGCAAGAATTGAGCCTTGAGGGACTCCGCATGTCATGGACGTTCACTCAGACTTATGGTCTCCTATACTCACATAATAACCTCTCCCTTCTAAGTATGACCTGAACCATTTTAGGACCATCCCAGAAAGCCCCACCCAGTTTTCCAGCCTGTCAAGAATTATGTTGTGATCAACAGTGTCAAATGCAGCACTGAGGTCGAGTAGTACCAGTACTGATAATTTGCCTGTATCAGTATTTAAGCGAATATCGTTTATTATCTTTATGAGCGTTGTCTCTGTGCTGTGATGCGATTGGAAACCAGATTGAAAATTGTCAAAGTATCCATTTGAGTTCAAGAATTTGTTCAGCTGATTGAAGACAACTTTTTCAATGATCTTGCCTATGAAAGGAAGATTTGCGATCGGTCTATAGTTGCTTAATATGGTCTTATCCAGATTGCTCTTTTTCAAGAGGGGCTTGACAACTGCAGTTTTCAGGGAGTTTGGAAAACTCACAGAGAGAAGTGAAGAGTTTATCACTTCTAGGAGATCTGCTTCTAAACAGTTGAACACACTTTTGAAAAAAGATGTGGGAAGTGCATCAAGGACGCAGGTTGATGTTTTAAGGTGCTGTACGGTTTCTTCCAAAATTTTGGCATCAATTTCTTTGAAATCAGACATAGTAACTACTTTCTCAGGTTGTGGTTTGATTTGTTTGACCCCAGCACAACTCAAGGATGTGCTGATCATCTTTCTGATATTATTGATTTTTTCAGAGAAGAAAGAAGCAAACTCACTGCACTTGCTGTCTGAGAGCAATTCACTGGGAATCTGGCTTGGGGTGTTTGTCAGTCTCTCTACAGTCGCAAAAAGAGTGCGTGTGTTGTTTAAGTTGCTGTTTATAATATTCGAGAAGAAAGTCTGTCTAGCTTTGCCTAGTTCCATATTAAAAGCATGGATGCTGTCTTTGTAGATGTTATAATGGACTACAAGTTTTGTCTTCCGCCACATGCGCTCTGCTTTTCTGCATTGTCTTTTCATATTTTGCACTGCTGTTGAGTTTCTCCAAGGCGCTTTTTGTCTGCCACTCTTCTTCCTGACTTTCGCAAGAGCAATATCATCAATTACACTTTTAACTTTTGAGTAAAAAGAATCAAGGAGAAAATCAACAGAGTCAGCAGATATACTTGGTGTTAAAGATATAGCCTTCATAAATAGTACACTAGTGTTCTCATTTAAGCATCTCTTCTTGACCGACACAGATCTAGCTTCAATGGCAGGAGAGATCAATATATCAAAGAAAACACAGAAATGATCAGACAGTGCTACATCCTTAATAACAATCGATGAAATGTTTAGACCCTTACTGATAAGTAAATCTAGAGTGTGTCCATGATTGTGTGTGGGTCCATGTACATGCTGAGTCAGATCAAAAGTTTTTAAAACAGTTATGATTTCTTTTGTCATATTGTTTTCTGCATTATCTATGTGAATGTTAAAATCTCCAGCAATGGCAAAACAGTCAAACTCTGAGGTAATTGTTGATAACAGTTCTGTAAAGTCCTCAGCAAAGGCTGGAGAGTATTTTGGAGGCCTGTAAATAATGATAAGTAAAATGCGTGGAGCACCTTTTAACACACTACCCAGATATTCGAAAGACGGGTAATTCCCAAATGATATTTGCTTACATTGATAGACATCTTTAAAAAGAGCAGCTAAACCCCCACCTCGCCTACCTTCTCTGCAGACACTCAAATAAGTAAAGTTAGGAGGGATGTTTCATTAAGGACTGTTGCACTACAGCTGTCTTCTAGCCAAGTTTCATTTAGAAACATAAAATCCAGGTTGTATGTGATAATTAAGTCATTGACTAGAAGTGATTTATTTTTAAGTGAGCGGATGTTTAAAAGTGCTAACTTAACAGTTTTTGTCCCCACAGCAATCTTAGTTTGGCGTGTAATAGGCACCAGATTAGATGGGTTTGCTGTACGGCTTTTGAAGGCCTTAGACTTTCTATGATGTAATCGAACAGCAATAGAGATTGATACAGGCACACTGGGTTCCCGCTTGTTTTGTATACATTTGAAAAAGTTACTGTTATCATAGCAGGGACCCAACACATATCACTGAGAGCTGGTATCAGTTGTTTTTGGTTCACCTCGAGCAGATGGAGGAGGGTGTGAGCCCTGGCGTTGTGGCAGAGGTCGAAGAGCTCTCACAGGAGGAGGGGGAGGGCGAGCTGGGCCCGCAGGTGCTTGAGGGGCCTGACGTTTTTTGCTTGATATCTGGGGGCTTGCAGCAAAAGAGTGGGATAGTTTGGTTCCAGCATACACCAGTTCTTCCATTTTCTCTGAGAAACACAGATGTGGAGATGCTGGAGAGAGGGATAACGTGTCTGGTGAGAGGGGCTGTAATATGCTGTCCTGGTTTTCCTGGATGTTTTCCAGAAAGTCGTCCTTGGGTGCTGAATCTTGGAGCAGTTCTAATATGTCACAGTCTGTCTGTGGTGAACTTTGTGGGCAGGGCTCAGATGAGATTGTGTCCATGAGCAGAAATTGTTGTGGCTGAGTGGTGTTATCATTGTCCTTGTGTGATTTGTCAACTGCATGTCCATTCAGGTGCTGAAGTGAAGTCCTGTGGTCATTCATACTGTGTCCAGGTGTGTGTGTGCCATTCAGATTGAGTGGATTGGCACACACTGCAGAAGGATGATTGAGGGAGAAGTAGATATTGTCCTTTAGCACTCTTGAACCAAGTTTGTTTGGGTGGTGGCCATCCTGTCGAAACAGTTGCCTCTGACTCCAGAAAAGATTGAAGTTGTCAATGAAGTTCACTCCTTTTATATTGCAGGTTTTTTGCAGCCATGTATTAAGCCCAAGCAACCGTGAAAACCTGTTTGTTCCTCTTGCTGGAAGTGGTCCACTGATGAATGTTTGAACTTTCAGTCTTTTAAGTGTTTCAAAAGTTCATTGAAATCCTTTTTAAGGAGTTCTGACTGCTCTCTATGAATATTATTCTTCCCCACATGAATGATGAGTCGATTTGCAGTCTTATGTTTCATCAGAATGTTCTGAAGTTCCCTGTTTACATCCGAGGTTGTTGTTTGTGGAAGGCAGCATGTAGTTGTATCCCTGCTGCTAATGTTTCTGATTATGGAGTCACCCACTATCAGAGTCCTGGGCCCGGCTGCGCTCTGAGCTGAATGCCGCTGTCTGCTCGACCTTGAGCGCCAGTTCACATCAGTGTTAGCTACTGGCTGATTCAGTCTGTGTTCGATCACATTCATCACATTTGGGGATTCCTCATTCATTAATACTTCAAATCTGTTCTCAAGATGTATAGGCGGTGGTAGGAAACCAGTGTTTGCATTCCTTGTCAGAGCCGTATCTGGGGTAGAGGATGCTACTGCGGCAATATGAGATGCTCGTGACAATCTGATGTCTCGAGTGCCTTTTGGTCTCGCTCCCTGTTTTTGCCATCGATTTGTAAGTCGATCGGTTTGTTTCTCTACACTCAGTATGGCCTGTCGAGGAGCACTAGATTCATGGGACTCACCGGCTGTATGCTGAGGGCGTCCATGACGAAGCTCTGTTGTGTGTTCCGTCTGGTTTGGTGGTCCTGTAAATAACTTTGTTTCAAGAACTGCAATCCTTTGTAAAAGTCTGTGGCAGTTAGTGCAGCAAGTAGATTCCAGAAGAGGCATTTTCTCTTATCCTTTTGAATGTAGGCAGTTGTGTTTTCCCTTCCCTGGAATGAAAACTTTCAGTGGGAGGCTGGTCGGATAAAAGAATTCTGCTTTTTTTTTTTTTTTTTGTAGTAATCCAAGCTTTTGAGCACTGTGCTGATTTGTTTAAGTTAAAATTAGTTAAAATTAGTTGATAAAAGGAGATAAAATATGAAAATATAAAAGCGATAGAGCAAAAGCGCGGAGCAGTAAGCAAGAGCGTCCGAACAGAAGCTGAGCAGGAACATATCTGTAAATCATTTAATTATGATTTATTCGATTGGTTAATTGGCATGCCATGTTGTAAATTCGTTTAACCCTTCAATGCATACCACGGGTCTTTAGTGACCCAGGACCTCATTACCAAAAGTGTATAGTGTCATTAAATACACTAGATTTTTCTTTCTTTCTTTCTTTTTTTGTGCTTCCATAAATAACATTTTTATGATTATTTCATATGTATATGTTTACTATTACAGGATATAGTTTATATTTCTGTGTTAATTTACAAGACAAATGAAATGAGTACTATATTCACATAAATAACTACTATAGCAGGTTGATTTTCTGTGTGGGAATGATTAATTATCTGTATTATATATGCTTGTACATATATATGTACATATAAAAGTCTTTCAAATAGCTTGGAAATAGACATACATAAAATAAAAGCTATTATTCTCAGGAATGTGACTGTAAAGTTTATTTTGTTGTCCTAATACCACTGTTTGAATTTTTTTCAAAAGAATCACAAAGTGAAATATAATTTCTTTTAGACATCAAATACAAATGTCTCTTTTATGCACCAATCACTGCTATGGGATAGGTTATGGGGTCAGGGAGGGTCAGCCAAAGCGGGGTCTTGGAATCCAGGGTAAGTCAGGGGTGTCACTTGGCCCCTCTGCCCATGGACAGGTGAGCGATGAGGAACAATGAGCACATTGTCAGAAAGCAGGGCAGGTGCACTGTTTAACTTCACAGAACCTCACAGTATATGGAAACTCTACTACCTGTCTCGGTTTATCTCTCCTCGTCTCAGGCCTCATTTTACATTCAGCTCTCAGAATTTCTCAGCACATGCAAAAAGAAATACTCTTGTGAAATGATACCATAGTTAAAGCTTAGTAACCATAATGGTATATGGAGTCTAACTATGGTATTTGTAGTAAGATCACTGTAAAGACAGGTAATATAACTTTCACATTTACTTTCTTCTTCTTTTGTTGTTGACGATTCAAATTCTTCATGCTTATCGCCACCTACTGGGCAAAGAGTATAATTTATGGTAAAAAGGACTTAAATATGGATCTGTTTCTCACACCACACAAGATACAAATATTTAATCTCTCCATGGCTGCCGCTTGTCACTGACCAATCAGATCTGAATTTATTCACAACCAATCAAATGACACGTAGATTTATGTAGCTAAAACAACATGAAAACGAATATACTTGCTGTTTCTGAATTTCCTGAGCTATATAATGTTTCTTTGAGCATTTATAGAGACATAAACAGGAAAACAGCCTCATGGAAAGCAGTGAGTGGACGAGTCGGTGTACCAGGTGAAAATAGGCAATGGAAACGTACTGGTTTTGTTTGGACCATCTACTTTAATTTTCTCTTCTGCAACATGTGTCTGAAACATCAACTTTAGATAAACAGAATACAATTCCCCAGGCAGGTTACTGGCAGAGTGTTTTGTGGATTTGGAATATTCATTAGTAGCCCTCCCTTTTTATTTGATGTGATGTTATTTATACTATATCTATTTGCCAATAGATATGATGTAACATGCAGTCTGTTTCTTAAGTCATTAAAAAAATACTCATCTGATGTGGAGACAGGTGGCAAAACACCATCAATATTTACAATTACATTGTTTAGCTTTGATACTATAATTTTACATGAATATAAAAATAGCACATTACAATATTTATAGTTAAAAAACATTTGATGAAAATAATAAGTGACATTTTATCTAAGTGCAATCACGTACATGAAAACTAATACAATATTTACAGTAATCGTGTCATAGACAGTATCTGAGCTGAAGCAGTAGGGAATATTATCACACTTCTTCTGGTGTTTCGCACCACTTTTTATGTGAATGGAAAACGCATGTACAAACGAGAAGTGGCAAGATCGCAAGCAACGCCTGCCGCCCACTGCGTCCCGTGTAAAATCACCTTAACACACTTGATATAGCATGATGATATATTTATGTTCATTTATTTCCATAAAAGTGTGGTGTTGTCATCTGTGGTGTTGAGTAACAGTGTTTATATTTCCTGTACAGTAATCAGGGTAGATAATCAGACTATATGAGATGTCATGTGATTGGTTGGTTATGTTTTGTGGTGTCTGGCTAGCGTATGCGGAGTAGCATGAAAAGTGAAAGGTGCTTTTGAAAGGTGTGCAGTGCAGTCTCAAAATAAGAGGAAACATCTCCAATGATTGTAGAAGTGTTTTGGCTTGAGGACCAAAACCGAGAGGGTTTCTTTTTCCACAGTGGTAATAGGACTTTTAAGGCACATTCACGCTAGAGCTTTTGACACTTTAGAGTTCATTTGACATCAGATTTTGGTTCGTTTTGCTAGTGTGACTTCTGTTTTCCCAGCTAAGATGCGCATCAGCGAACTGCACTCGAGTGTGCTTGAAAAGGTGGACTCCCCTATGGTTAGCAACTAGTATGCACGTAATCCGGTGTAGCTAGTGGGTTTGAGCTACTTTTGATGATGTAATTCAGAACCAAATATTAAAATGTGAAAAGAAACCATATATATATATTTCAGAAAGTTTTATGATACACTCAAGGCTGATTTTATGCACATATTTTAACATAATGTGGAGTGCATCATTATATAGTTAAACTACATGTGCAGAATTAATGTATGACTGCATGGGACTTGATACGTGTGAATCGTTTCAAAACTTGACAGACATTTCAAAAAGTTGTAAATATGTAGGATACCAAACCTAGTGGGATGAGCTGACGAGAAATCTAAGAGAGGAAATGATGTGTATCAAACAGGAAACCACATTGCCCAGGCATGTGTTGATAAATCTTTTAGCAGGTTGCAGTGACCAGTGGTGACCCAAGTTATGGTACCATTTTACTTGTTTTCCTTTCCAGCTGAATTGGAGCACAGCCATGTTCATGTTATTGGCTGGAGTGACGCCAACATCCTGTGCCAATCACCTCGTACACTGGTATCAGACCATACAGATTGAGATCTGTTTGAACCAACAACCCTGCTTTTAATCCGTTGGCCTTATCTTGTAGATATAGTTGAAAAGTTTTTTGGAATTTTACAACATTTGAGCTTGTATTATATTGTTAGGGGTATAACAGTTTGACCCGGACCAGATATGGAGAAAGAAGACCAGGAGTCGAGAAGTTCAATTAAAGAATCAAAAATTTACTGAAGTATAGTCTGCAGTGAAATTGGTAGAGCCAGCGGCAAAGTCTCATGAGGAGATCGAAAGCCAACTCGTACCTTACACAAAATCTTACATCAATTATACCATTTGCAAGGACGTACATTCCATTATTTAAAAGACCATAAAGTCACAACATATAGACAGCTATGCGGCCTATCAACATTAATCAGCGCACTTGTCGTCCGAGCCCGAGATTTACATCTGAAGTGACCTCGCAGATGGTCGCGGGGCGTCTTCGAGTCGGCCTGGTGTGCATCCCTGGGTTCAAAACCTGGGTAGAAAGTCAAATGCACACACAAAACACTGACAAACGACAGTTCTTCTCTGGGCACAAGAGAGCCAGAGCACAACGTTATCAGGCCATTTAAACCAAAACAGAGAGATAAAATATTCACTCCTCGGGCAGAGGAGTGGGGTAGAAATAACATACATTTCTTCCCTAAAGATAAAATAAGAGAAAATCACACTTCTACTTTCAGATATTATTACATAGGACTTTAAACCATATAATTAGTCATGGAACGGTAACAATCAAACACAGAATACATCTGGAACCTATGTTTAACGCATTCTCCAGCCCCGCGGAAACACCAGCATCACAGATAAGCTTATCCCCAAAATACCTTCAGCCTACGTGCAGGACAGAGAGAAAGACTCTGGAATGTTCCTAAAAGAGACTAGTTAGCATTCAACACACATATGATTCAAAGTATATTTCAGTTATGCATAAGAAAATAGAATTGATTATGTGATCATGCATATAGTTAATTCATCACTTTATTAAAGAAGTTAAGCAACAGAATACAGATAGATAGTGATATAAAAGGATATATATATATATATATATATATATATATATATATATATATATATATATATATATATATGTATTGATATATCTGAAGAGACAAGGGATTTTGACCCTCACCCTTCAATATTAAGGCATAAATATTTACAGTGCAGTGCAATACAATTAGTTCATGAAAAAAGTCGACAAGTTGCCTCCAAAAGTTAAAGTACCCTTAAATCAACCTCATTCTGCTAATGGGGTTGATTCTGCAAAGTGTATAACATAAAATTCCGAGCAACAAAAAAAAGAGTATTTTTGCAGTGCTTGCAGGTGAAATGAGGTGCTCAGGGTTTGTCTTGGTCCCTGACAGGCATGCCGAAATATGCCTTGTAGGCCTCACACGTCTTAGCAGATGCTTCCATGGAGTACTTTTTTGCTCTTTTCTTGATTAATTGACAGCAGACATAGCAAAATGTATCTGCAGCTTGCAGCCTCTTGATGCCATCTCAGAAAAATGTAGATATGTATCCACTTCGGCAGCTGGAACTAAACTGAACTGGTGGGCTTAAGGCCCCTGCATTTATACTATATTACTGGAAAGTTCTAGAAAGTTATTTTTGGGGAATAATAGCCATTTTCAATACTTTTGAGGCATAAGCAATTAGGAAATAAAACGTACTACCCAGGAACCAAAATAATAATAATAAAAAAAAGAAAGACATTGTTACACTGTGCACTCACTCCATTTGCCATTGGTCCAAAAATCTGATATTTTGCCTCAAACTCAAGCCATTGATAGATGTAATTTCCCCTGAGGAAAGTTGATATATATTATTGTTTATGAACCTTATCTTATAAAAGAACATTAAGGCAGTTACATGACTATACATGTTTATACACAGGGTTATTAAACATAATCACTAAGACACTCGACGGAGACTGCCCCCTGTGACTGGTGAGAGCTAAATCCAAATCATCTGTCCTCATCCTCCTTGACTTATCTTCTGCTTTTGACACAGTGAAGCACCAGATTCTACATCATTTGCACCGATAATTAAGACACATGGCTTTTCCTACCACTGCTACTTGCATGATATGCAGCTCTACCTGTCGTTTCAGCATGATGACCCCATGGTCTCTGCTCGTATCTATTTCTGCCTCTCAGACATTTTGGCCTGGATGATGGAACACTAACTTCAACTCAACCTGGCCAAGACAGAACTCCTCGCCAACCCATCTGTTGACCACAGTCTCACTATTCATCTTATTTCAACTACACTAACGCTATCCAGGAGAGCTCTGAACGTAGGAGTAGTGGTAGATGACTAGATTAATTATACCGCCCACATCTCATCTTCTGTCTGGTCTTGCAAGTTCAGGTTTTACAACATCAGGAAAATCAGCCATTTCCTATCTACATATGCTGCATAGCTCCTGGTCCAAGTTCTGGTCTTTTCAATACTGGCCTACTTTAATGCCCTGTTAGCTGGCCTCCCAGCTACAGTAGCATGATTAAGCCACTGCAGATGATCCAGAATGCAGCTGTACATCTGGACTTCAATCAGCCAAAGAGGGCTCATGTCACCCCACTCTTGATTTCACTCCATTTGTTTCCTGTAGCTGCCCACATCAAATTCAAGTCTTTGACTCTGGCCTTCAGCACAGCCTGTGGAACAGCACCCTCATTCTTTAATTCACTCCTCCAGGTCTATGTCCAAACTCTGTGGTCAATGAAAGAGCGGTGCCTGGTAGTCCCTCGAAACACTCTGTTTTCAGTGGAAGAAAACAACGTTCTAGTGTGGATGAAAGGCATAAGTTAAATAATATTTATACCTTTTCAACAAAAACGTATTAGTGTGGACTTGGCCTTAGATTACTTTGCAACACATCTGTGCATTGTTACGTCCATGTCGTGGATCATGAACTTAATCAACATTTTAATCAGATTTCAAACCACAAGCCTTCTGTTTACGGTTCATACTACAGAGTTCTAAACTGATTTGTGTTTAAGAAAATACTTTTTGCTAATAAACTCACTTTTGAAATATTACCACCTATCGTTATCACATTCTCACCTATCAAAGTTCATTCACTTGTGTACATTTTCAGTTACCGATAACTGGTAATCAGTTACCGATTCTCAGTGTTTCACTGTAAAGACACAGAAGTTACAAATTGCAGTAAGCTATTTTTCAATCATGTTTCTTATACTACACCAGTCCCTGTGCCATGAAAAACTGCAGCTAATAAAGTGGCATTCCTCTATTTCCCTTGAATGATGGCTGTGGTCCAAATTAACAGTTGAACATTCTACACAGCCTCCCTCAATTGGAGTAAGCACAACAGCAGCTCACTTTGAACAGCCCACTAAATTTACTGTAACAGAAGGGTAAAGCCCTGGAAACTTTCCGGAAATCAAACAAGCCCATGATTGTCTTCTCAGACTATGATCTTAAGGACTGTTTATATAGATTATACAATAATGAAACTATAAAAATATGAATAGATAAAAGTTAAAACCACTGGCAAAACATTTACACAAAACATTGTGAAATTCTATCTCACTCTTCCCATTGAAATCTAGAGATGCTGGAGTGAGTTCCAAACCACTGCAATCTGTGATCCCTATTCATTGAGTCCCTATACGTAGAGCAGTCATTGTAAAGAAGTTTCCTCTTTGCAGTGAGTAAGCTGGGCGGCACTCCAGAAAGTGTTTATTGCCCATACCTGTTGTTTATTATCTCTGCATTTTAGCATATTTAAGCATATTACCATATTTTGTACTCTGTCTTTTTTTTATATAGCTTGTCTCTCTAGTGAGTTTCTGGGAGGAATTCACTACCAGTAAATTGCATCCGGTAAAAGTACTGGCTATTGCACACACTTTCTGTGCTTGTTTTACACACGATTCAGTATAGGATTTATGTAGAACAGGCAATGGTTCAAGTGCACCCACAAAATCGCTGCTGAATGCAATTTGCAATTTTGATCTTGCAGGCAATTTTGAGTGCTGTATAGCAGAGGATGCAGCAGACCACCTTTATCTGACACACTTTGGCAAGACTGAACAGCATCACCCACGACTGTGAGCCAGATACCTTTAACATGTTGAAAGTACTGAATATAATAGCCTAAAATAAATTGTGCTAGATCATTTTTGTGAATGAAGAGCAATCAATAATTCATTTACATGTAGATTAACATTTATGCAAATTAAATTTGAACACAAAACCCTACCCGAAATCGCTCAATCTCTTTATAATTTCTTCTTTAAGCAAGTTAGCGTGAAGTTATACCTTAACCTGGACTGAATCCTGACATTTTGTTGGGTTCCATCAGGCTTGGGTGGGTAGCAGACCTCTAATCTCTTGTTAATGTCATATTAATGCATTTTACATTGTAAACTTGTAAGAGATGCAGTAGAAAATATTAAATGTAGGCTGCAATTTTCCCTGATGAGAAACGCTGGACTGCTAAAGTGGTTAAAAATTTATTTTAGTTCGCACCTTATTCACAAAAGTCAGCACTATTTACCAATCACAATTAGCATTGCTCTAATACCACCTACCGAAAGCAGGAGTTTTGTTTATAAGACACGTTTGTGTACATTTTCTGTTGATCATAGCAGCAATTCATTCAATGATCTTAAAATGATGGATAAGATAGCGTTGTAGTTATGCGCACTTTTGGCATTTAAAAAAAGCTGTATCATGTCCCTGGTTTACAGTATTTAGTGATGCTGTACAGACCCAGTAAAGCATGCCAGACAGATTGGGTCTGTATATGATTTGCATTATTCCTTTAGTGAATCGGGTGCTAAAACAATGCAGACAGCGCATGTAAATAAATGATGCTATCAGTGGGTGAAATTCCATTTTAGTTAAGTGTTTACTATACCTGTTCAAAAACCCAGTGCCTACTGAGCCATAGTATGGAAACATTTAGCATATAACAGGTCTTTACAGGGCCAACACTTGACAGACGACCAGGGACAACAGCCCAAGGCTGGTGATTGGGCCTTGTTTTGACATAATTCTAATGCCATATTATGCAATTAGTTTTCAAAGTCATTTTTATATGACAAACAGTTTCTGTAAGATGCAGCCACTGAATACTAGACATGTTTGGGCACCAAAGGCTCCAAACCATTAGCAGTGGATCCAGTATGTTCATATCACACTGGCAGTACTATGGAATTGAATGAACAAAACTTGACTTCCCATGATCAGCTTGACTCATTTCTCTGCTCAAATGATTGGCCAACACCACTCTTTATGTCGGGAAGAGCGTGTATCATTAAACCCAAACAAAGTTGCCTCCAAACCCTCCATCACGGGGAGTATCAGATGCACTGATTTGTGGTAAGACATGCCTGGAAGGGTCTAATGTAAGCTCATCACATGGCCTTGAATTCAGCTTCCCCATACAGTGACACAGCAGAAGAAAGGCAAACCAGAGCTTGTGAGTTTCAGGCCCAACACAAACACATCTGTGGCCGAGGAGTGCACCACACACCATTCATGCTAAGTGCTGGACGTCCTGTTGGTTAGTATGTCCGCACAATCTATGTGTGGTTGGAGCAACAAAAAAAAGGACAACTTTTCCCTGTTGGACTTTAAAAGATGTATCTTTTTGCTACCCCTTATTGCATTCTGCTGGACATTGTATGGTGCAGACAATTGTGACATGTTTTCTCCTGTCCTAGTTCCCCAGAACAATGGTGCTGGTTTTGGACAGGAGCCATTAGAAAGATTGAAAACACAGCAATACTGTCTAAATTTGCATTGCTTTCATCGCTTACAAAAAAGATCAGGTTCATCTGATTCATAAAAACCATTTATTATTGTGAGCCACATGTTTCCATGGGTGCAAGTAGCGGTTTCGGGTTACCCTCCTTCTGTAGTGCTCATTTGTAATAGTGTTTAGATTTACATCTGTGTTAATCTCTCGCAGGTTCTCATATGAATGTTCCATCTGGAGAAGCCATCAGTTCTCTGTGTGCCATCAATTTTCTGTGCGTGGTACTGCATGTTCCTTGACTTCTACTTCTAATCACGTAGAAGGGCTATGGAAATCTTTATAATGCATGACACACACTGCAAAGACTTCACTCCTGTTAAAAATGTGGCCCTGGACGTGGTTCCAAAGCAAAGTTTAAAGGTGGATTCTCAGGCAGCTCTTCCAAAGACAATGAGCAGAGCCGGAAAAATCACAAAAGACAAGTGATAGCACTTAATGTTTTAGAACTACAGCTTCTGGAAAAAGAATTAGACAGAACATGGAAACCTCCACATATTTGTGTTGTCTTATGAGATATGAAGGTTTATATCATCCTGACATTAATGGTTTTTACCTGAGATGGTTCACTTCCAAACTTAAAAGGATAGTTTGGAATGTACTCGGCATCATATAAATCCAAACCCATATGAAATTAAAAAGAATGGAGAGTAGAGTGTTCAAGCTTCAAAAAGGATACAAAAGCATGATGAAAGAGCAATAAAAGTATCATCAAAGTGATCCATTTCTCTTGTGCATTATATATATATATATACACACACAGGCATACGGTTGAAGTCAGAAGTGGACATACACCTTAGCCAAATATATCTGAACTTAGCTTTTCCACAATTTAATTTTTTAATTTAAGACATTAAATTGTAGAAAACATTCCCAGTCTTAGGTCAGTTAGGATCACTACTTTATTTTAAGAATGGGAAATGTCAGACTATTAGTATAGAGAATTATTTATTTCTGCTTTTATTTCTTTCATCAAGTTCCCAGAGGGTCAGAAGTTTACATACACTTTGTTAGTATTTGGTAGCATTGCCTTTAAATTATTTAACTTTGGTCAAATGTTTTGGGTAGCTTTTCACAAGCTTCTCACAATAAGTTGCTGGAATTTTTGCCCATTCCTCCAGACAGAACTGGTGTAACTGAGTCAGGTTTGTAGGCCTCCTTGATGCCATTCCAATACCTTGACTTTGTTTTCCTTAAGCCATTTTTCTACAACTCTGGAGGTATGCATGGGGTCATTGTCCATTTGGAAGACCCATTTGTGATCAAGCATGTTGCTTCAATATAACCATACAATTTTCCTTCCTCATATTGTTATCTATTTTGTGAAATGCACCAGTCCCTCTCGGTTGGGATGCCTCACGGTTGGGATGGTGTCCTTCAGCTTGCAAGATTCACCCTTTTTCCTCCAAACATATCGATGGTCATTATGGCCAAAATGTGACATTTTTGTTTCATCAGACCAGAGGAAATTTCTCACCATAAAAAGTACGATCTTTGTCCCCATGCGCACTTGCAAACTGTAGTCTGGCTCTGTATGGCAGTTTTGGAGCAGTGGCTTCTTCCTTGCTCAGCAGCCTTTCAGGTTATATAAACTGCCTTGACTGACAGGAGCTGTGTTGTCCACCCGCACCAGGACATGGCAGCCTCTCAAATGCTGGAGGAAGTATTTCAGGGGCAGAAATACAGCCATCAGCAGGAGGCAGTTGATATGCCAATCGAGCTGAGGACCCTCCCATTCCCCTTTAGCTGGAAGACCACTTAAGACCGCTCCCCAGCCCGTCAGGGAGGCGTCTGTCGTTAGCAACTTGCGACGGCAAGACGGACCTAGAGTGGGACCCAAAGTGAGGAACTGTGGTCTGAACCACATAGAAAGGGTACGAAGCGCACGCCGCACAATCCTTATTAGCCTTAGGGGACTGGCCCTTGGATGAAATCCCCTGGCTTTGAGCCACAACTGAAACGGTCTCATGTGCAGAAGGCCCAAAGGGATCACCGAAGACGCAGATGCCATGAGACCTAGTATTCGTTGTTACTGACGAACAGTGCAACCTTGGCCTAGCCTGACTTTGCTCAGGGTGTTCTTAATGGACAAAATTCGAGCGGGAGACAATTGTGCCCGCATCGTGATCAAATTCCATACAACGTCCTGATAGGTAATTCCCTGAGTGGGAGAGAGAATGCTCTTTTTGATGTTGAGTCTCAGACCCAGAGAAACCAGATGAGCTAAGACGATATCACTGTGCTGAACTGCCAGTTCTTGAGACTGTGCTACTATCAGCCAGTCGTCTATGTAATTCAGAATGCGGATGCAAGGGAGCCAGTGCTGCATCCATGCTTTTCATGAATGTGCGGGGTGATAGGGCTAGGCCAAATGGAAGAACCCGTTATTGGAAGGCTTCGCCACCGAAAGCGAACCTCAGGAATTCCTGTGTTGTGGCCGAATTTCTATATGAAAGTATGCGTCTATGAGATAGATCGTGACCAACCAATCGTGATGTTGGATTTGGGACACGACCGTCTTGATAGTTAGCATCTTGAACTTGAAAGCCCTGACTGAGCGATTCAAGCCTCGAAGATCTAAAATCGTACGCAACCCCCCACCCTACTTGGGAACCAGGAAGTATCTGCTGTAATAACATGACTCTTTCACTGGAAGGGGAACATGTTCTATGGCCCCTTTGACCAAGAGATTTTGCAGTTCTTTCCACAGTAGACATGCTTGCTCCGGTTTCACGGTATTGGAAACCACGGCGTTGAAACGTGGAGGACAACAAACGAGTTGAATTCTGTAGCCTTTTTCTACTGTTTTTAGGACCCACATAGAAATACCTGGCAGAAGTTTTCACGCTGAGATGGGTATTAATTTTGACACTTCCTGTTGAGGGGATGTCGAGGGTTCCATGTCCTGGACTAAGGCAGGAAGCAATGGTATACACAACATTTCGCTGGAAGCCTCTAACACCAGAGGCGGCAGGAATGGAGAGGTTTCGTGGGGGTATCGGGAGGGTAGAAGTGGATGATACATGCACCCCGTCCCAATGGGGGGTAGCCCCCATTGGGACGGCTACCCCCACAAGGCTGGGCACAAGACTGCCAGGGTTTTTTCCTCTTAGAAATTACTGCACTGAGGTCTTGCTTTGGGGGCTGCTGAGGGCGGCAAGCCGGTCCCCAGTCTCTATGGGGAGAGCACGACTCGCCACGCTTTGTTTTTGAGGCTCCCTTCTAGAAGGACCGGGGCGGGCTGGGTGGCCAAGTGCAGCGAGGAAGGAATTTCCCGAAGGCTTCCTTGTGACATTTTTCCTCCTGGAACCTGGTGATAACTACATTCATAGGGGAATCGAGAAGGAAAACTTTGTCCTTGTCTCTGATGCCCTACAGGTTGAGCCATACGTTTTCTCTCCATGCTGACTAAAGTAGACATAGACCGGCCAATGTCACAGGCCGTCTGCTTGGTAAAGCGGAGAGACAGATCCGTGGCTTGACGAAGCTTGGAGAAAGCCTCCTCGTTGACCGTGGTGCCCGCACTCAGGTCCTTCAACAGATCAACATGGTACGCCTGTAACACTTCCATAGTGTGCAGGGCAGCACCAGCCTGACCTGCTGCCTGATAAGCCTTCCCCATAAGCGTGGAGGTGGTCCTGCATGGCTTTGTGGGGAGAGTGGGTCTTTTTAATGATGATGCTGAGCCATTCGAGAGAGCTCGTCATGGAGGTCATCAACGAAAATAAGGGACTGATGAGGTGTTCCCTTCCTTTGGCCACCAGACAGAAATCTCTTCTCCAACTTGGAGCGTTTGGGGGTCTCTTGTTCTTGTGGCCAGTCTAATTGAAGCCTGGCCACCACACGAGTAATCACCTCGAGTAATTCCTCTGATGATTTATTATCATGCATGGAATGCTCGGAGGTGGGTAACTCGAAGTCCGCAGACTCAAGAGATTCATGGTCCCCCTCATGAACCAAAGAGGTGCTGGAGCATGCTTCAGGATCATAGGAAGGACCAGCTGGGTCTGGGGAGAGAGCGAACAATAGGGACAGACCCGTCTCTCAAACACACAAAACAAAACTGGTGTGTGTCCTTCTCAGCCACAGAGCGTAAACAATGGAACACACACTGCTTGCTTTGTCTTTCAGTCATTCTTTTTAGAGAAAAGACAAAGGTTTCTGAGCAATGCCTCCAAAATCTAACTCATAACAGAGAAAAGTAGAACATTTCTGACAGGCTCATGAATCACAACACACACTGAAGACAAAAGATCTGATGATGCACCTGTGACGCATCTATTTATATCCCTGCTACAGGTGCATCCAATGATGTCATCAACAGAGGCTATAAATTCTAGTCAATTTCATTGACGTGTTGCACACATATTCACAGCTGGTCACACCTAAAGTTGTTCCCAAAGCGCTAAATCAGTGCAGCATCAAAGTGTAGCTTTTTGATGGGGAACAATATGTTACATGATAATGCTTTTTTGACATTTTCCAAACAAAGCCTTCCAGAGTATAAAGACAGAAATGCACAAAAATAACACCAATTCAAGAATCATTAAACTTTTCCCAAAGTCTAAGTGGGAGTTTGACAAATTGAAATAACTAGTCACCACATAGGCTGAATATTCATTGTAATGGACATTAAATCTTTTAATCTCTCATCTTCTACAATATTAATCTGTCGGTAGACTGTGGCTGTCTGGTTTCCTACAGCAATCATGAAGCTGTGTTCATGATTCGCTTCAGGGTGTCAACACCAGTGTCAAGCACCATTTTGAACTCCACATGATAAGCACTTGCAGACAAAAACATCTTATTCTGCATTTTTGTGATAGTTAAGACTTGACGTGCTTCTGTGGTAATTAAAATGTGCCTTACATAGACTGAAAAATGATTGATTTCTATCACAAGTCCCATCTGGTCTTCTTTTGTACATCAAATAGTGTTAAGAGTTCCTTTCACCATCACTTTATTACTGACACTGAATCACTGTTGTATGTGTGTGTTGTGAAGTGTAACCTTTGTGCAGACACCTTGCAAAGGTTCTGTCCTGCCAACAAGTGTTTATGCTGATTTATGCTGTATTAACAGTAAATGTGTTAATCGCGATTTAAGAAAAATTTACGTGCAAAAACTTTTTTAATTAATTGCATGCATTAACGCATTAATTCTGACAGCTCTAATACAATTATATAATAAGTACAATAATAGTTTCACACTTTTTACACACATATTTTGGCAAAATTTCATCTTATTTGGAAGAAAACTGGACTTAAACTGAAGTTATTCTTCTTATAAAATAACACTGTGCCTCTGTGGTGTTTGTTTTCAGCGACCCATTTAGACTCGACCCAACCATTGGCATGAGTTGGGGGTGGGACTATTTCTTTCTTTTTACCAATGGCAGATGAAGAGTGTATTCAGAAAGCTGTTTTGAAAGACATTGTTTTTTGCAATTCCATTGGATGGCACTATTGTTGCACTTCTCTCATATTTTTCACTCATATTTCTGATACTTTTGTTAACTCTGTTAACAAGTACACTTAATTAAATGATTAATAAGAATGGATAAAAATAAATATTAAAATAGATTATTTCACTCTTTGTTTAGATAATAATTGGAATTTTGGAGTTAACTTCAAACTGTTGCTCCACCATAACTTTAGTCAACCTGAATTCTAAAACTGACCATAGAATGTGGCAGTTTACACTATAGCACCCATTTTGGCCATGCTGAGAATGCGACACAATATTTTGTTGCATTATGAATTGCCTTCTGACATTTTGTGATGTAGTGATACATGAAATTGAGCATTTATTCACTTGCATAGAGTTTGTTTGTGGCTTAAATTAGGGGTTCAAGCACAAAGTAATGAAAACCTATTGTAATTGCTAAGTTTTTATTATTATTATTCTGCCCTCAAACCGATCATGCAGACCAAACCACAAGGCCTAGAAACATGAAACTTTGGGGAATGGTAGTATTCCAGCTGGCTACGCATTCACATGTTCCTGCCTACATTGGCCTACAGGTGGCAAACACATTTTGGGCCATAACTCCTAAACCGTATGTCCTACACTCAAGTGCCTCATATAATTGCAATCCGTTGCTCTAGCCGAACATGACAATCTCAGATTTAAATTCTGCCATGAAAGCCTTTTTGTAATTTGCGATTTTTCATAAAACCTACTTTTGCGTACTAGTCTTAGTATGTCCTACCGATCGGAACCAAACCAGTGCAGAAATATTCTCTGGAGTCCCAATTTCAATAATTATAAAAATAAGTTGACCTTTCATTTCACCATCGCAATGGTATGCCAATATTTACGACGTGTGCATGGCCACTTTTACGCAAATGCCTATAACTTTTGAACGGTATAAGATGTTTTCACAAAACTCAGGAAACTTATATATGGGGTCATTCTGAGGACACTTGAAAACAAATTGGCCATTTGGCGGTGCTATAACAATGAAAAACCTAAAATGGCACTAACTAAGGATGATCGACCTGTAATTTGAAGTGTCTTTGTCCAGTCAGTTGTATATTTTGAAAAACATGGCCGCCATCAACCAATCACCTTTCAGCAGCTTTGTGCACCGTGCACTTTGTGCACAGCTTATATCAATACTTATCAAAAATATTGTGAACTTTTTATTTGGCATGGCTATCAGAGTGTAATTTCAAAATATTTGTATGGCCAAGAAAACACAAAAGCCAATAACTCCTAAACGAAGTGTAAGAATTTCAGAAAATGTAGTAAGCATAGGCGAGATATCTTTGTAAAGAAGCAAGCAAAATTTGGTGGAGATTAAACAGTAGGTGGCGCTATAACAGTTATGCATGTTTGCGATATCAAGTTTTACATGTATGTGAATGGTCGTGTATTCTGCAGTGTTTCACACAGACACACATTATTCATATCATACGATCGTTATGAACAACTTTGCCTCAAGAACCATATATGTCAATCACTTGCCTGACTCATGAGCTTAGTGTTGATGGCTACACTACATGCTAACTGCAGGTTTTTTATTTATTTTATTTATATAACCTTTCCACTCATATGCCCTGATAAAATTGTAACCCTTTACCAATTAATGCCACACACAAATTCAAACTCAGCAATCCTTTATGCCACATATACTGCTCATGAACTGAACTACATTGATGGATAACTGCACTGCAGAGACTCTTGTCTACATAAGTATATTAGACCCCCTATTGGCCACTTAATTATTTATATTCCTATGAAATCTTCAACCCGTTTTCACATGATTTCTGAGATTCTATGTATGGTCTTTTCGGCAGTTAAGGTCACATTACCTTAAACTAAACTAAAAATACTAAACCTTCCTTAAGAGTCAATATCTTTTGCAACACATACTCTTACTGCATTCATATTGATATTTATTTACACTTTCAAACATATCCTTACTAGTGGTCGACCGATATATTGCAGAGGCCGTTTTCAGCAATAATTTTCACGTTTGGCTGATTTGTTTCTTAAGGCTGGGAGTGCGCAGAGAATCGCCTGCTTGCATATGAAGCGTCTGAGACATGCAAAACAACAAATCACAGTTTGTTTCTTTGTTACATGCCATCATGTTACTACAATAATAGTGTGCAACACAGACTCATTTAAACTCTCTGCATATTATAGCCGCGATAGAAACTTCTGAGGTCATATAATGTTAAATTACTCATGTGTAAAAAAAAATGGCCACCAGCAAGGACAGCAAGCACATGGAAAGATCATAAGTGCTTTTAGATAAATATTTATAAAATATTATATCCTTACACATGTATGCAAACATGACAAATAATGCTGAAGTAGAAGTGGTTATTAGATGCAATGTTTAACCTCCCCAAAATGGGTGAAAGGAATGCCAATTCAAAGGCTAACAAAAGTCCTAAATCTTGGTAAACTGCACTGAAGCAGCCGGCTTGCAGAGGCAGCCTCACGCAAGGGCACGCTCTAGGTGGAAGGTTTAGACAAAAAACCTTTATGCAGCCATAGGGGGCTGTATCAAAAGTTATGCTGCACTGAAGTGGCTGCTTTTGTAGGCAGCATCACACAAGGGTCCGCTCCGGGTTGAAGGTTTAGATGAAAAGGACCTGTATACAACCATAGCAAGCTGTACATTAGGTATATTGCACCAAAGCAGCCTGCTTGCAGAGGCAGCCTCCCACCAGTTCCTGCTCCGGTAAGAACATTTGTAGGTGAAAGGACCTGTATATGACCATAGGGAGCTGTGCCATAGGTATACTGTCAAAATCAGCCAGCTTTTGGAGGCAGCCTCACGCAACTGTCTGCCCAGAAACAGGAAAATATGGTTTATTAAAATGAACTGGAGGGGATGGGGACCGCATCAGTAATGCTCATTATTGCTGCTCTGAAGCGAAGACTAAGGGCTTCAGCAAAAGTATGGTGAAATACTGCTGCGGCAGTAGAGTAAAGTGGGGCTCCTTCAGAAGCAGAGTTAAGGCACTGCTGTGGCATGGAGTTGAGTATTTGAGAGCATTAGTGAAGTAGCCCCTGTGCAAGCACTGCTTTTTTTCCATAGTTGTAGATGCACTTCGAAAAAATTTATCAAACTTAGAAATTGAAAGTTCCAGTATTATATAACCTGCAGCCTGCAAATTGATTGGCAGATTAGATTAGCAAGCCATTCCAGACAGTGCATTACATCTGCCTGGCTTTCAGCTGTTCTGCGTGGATCACATCGCGGATACATCAATGAAAGTTGGTGTACACATGTCACAATGTTAAAGATGATGTGCTGTCCTAATTTGGATACACTCTTTATCAACTGTAAGCCTTTCTACTCGCCATGGGAATTTTCCTAGATTATTCTGGTGAGTGTTTATATTCCTCCATACACGTGCGTGAGTGCCGCGCTGCAACAGCTAGCTGATCAAATCACAGATACAGAACAAAAATTTGTTTTTTTATACAACCGGACTCAGTTATTATTATTCTTGGGAATTTTAAAAAAGAAAACCTCACACATGAACTGCCCAAATACAAACAGCACATTACATGCCCAACCAGAGATAGAAATGTACTGGATCATTGCTACACAACAATAAAGGATGCATATCGCTCTGTCCCTAGATCAGCTTTGGGAATATCTGATCACTGTCTGGTTCAACTTCTTCCAAACTTTAGAGAGAAACTAAAATCTTTCAAGCCTGTAGTAAAAACTGTACAGAGATGGACCAATGAAGCAGAGCTGGAAATACAAGCCTGCTTTGACTACACTGATTGGAGTGTGTTTGAGGCTGCAGACACCAATCTGGATGAGCTCACAGATACTGTTACATCATATATCAGTTTCTGTGAGGATATGTGCATTCCTACTAGGACTTATTTAACATTCAACAATGACAAACCATGGTTTACAGCAGAACTCAGGCAGCTTCGTCAGGCCAAAGAGGATGCTTACAGAGGTGGGGATACAGTCTTGTACAATCAGGCCAGGAACACACTGAATAAGGAAATCAGACTGGCTAAAAGAAGGTACTCTGAGAAGGTGAAAAACGACCCTGCATCAGTGTGGATTGGCCTAAAGTAACTTACTAACTACAGGACTCCTACCCCTAACACTTTAGGGGACCAACAACTGGCTGACAACTTGAATGTGTTCTTCTGTAGATTTGAAAGGCCCAATCTGACACACCACACCCACTCTGACTTTCAATTCACACAAAAACCCACACCTTCTGCAACCCCCCTCCTGCTAATCAACCTGCACTTAAGATCTGTGAAGAAGAAGTGTGCCTTGAAACAAAAGAATAGGAAAGCACAGGGCCCAAATGGTTTTCACCCATGAACCTTAGTTCCTGTGCTCATAGGAATAGATAACTGGAGCAGTGTGAATTCCTATGCTGCTTCAAACACTCCATCATCATTCCTGTCCAGAAGAAACCAAAAAATTACAGGACTTAATGACTACAGACCCATCACCCTGACGTCTGTGGTCATGAAGCCATTTGACAGACTCATCATGTTGCATCATATACTGCAACATCTGGGCAGACCAGGGACATATGCAAGGATCCTTTTTGTGGACTTCAGTTCGGCTTTCAACACCATCATCCTAGCTATACTCCAGACTAAACTACACCAACTCTCTGTTCCCATGCCTATCTGTCAGTGGATTATCATCCTTCACGCTTCTGCACGTCTATAAGGAAGACTCGCAGGTTTGAATAAAGATTTAGATTAAGTTTATTTGATGAATGTAAAGCAGGAATATAATGTCTCTCTTTGGCATAAGCCCCGTCTGGCGTTCAGAAGAAGCTGTACTCGGAACCATCAGATCCTGCTAAGGGATAGAAGGAAGGGGTGAGGAGCCTATCCACATTACTGGACAGGACTCAACTGGTGGTGGTGGTTGCTGTTTTAGCACACTGATACAGCAATGTGATAGAATGTGAGCAGAAATACATGTTAGCAATGGCTTACACGTGATTGGCTAGGAGTTACCTAGCTAATGGTGCGATGATGTACAGCTGCTAGTCTTCCCACTAGAACAATCAGCACTGGTGCCCCTCAGTGATGTGTGCTCTCCTCACAAATGACTGCATCACCAAGGACCCCTCTGTCAAGCTCCTTAACTTTGCAGATGACACCACTGTCATAGGCCTCATCCAAGATGATGATGATGAGTCTGCATATAGAAAGGAGGTTGAACAGCTGTCTGGTGCAGTCATAACAACCTGGAGCTAAACACGCTCAAAACTGTGGAGATGATTGTGGACTTTAGGAGGAACACTCAAACACTTAACCCCTCATCATTCTAAACAGCACTGTGGCATCAGTGGAGTCATTCAGGTTCCTGGGCACTACCATCTTACAGGACCTGAAGTGGGAGACACACATTGACTCATTCAACCATTGGTTTGGTTCAGCTATGAAATCTGATTTCAGAAGACTACAAAGGACACTTCGGACTGCTGAGAGGATTATTGGTTGCTCCCTGCCCACCCTTCAAGGACTGTACACTTCCAGAGTAAAGAAAAATGCTGGAAAAATCACTCTGGACCCCACTTACCCTGCCCACTACCTTTTTGTACAGTTGCCATTTGGCCGACGCTTCAGAGCTCTGAGCACCAGAACCACCAGGCACAGGAACTATTTTTTCCCCTCAGGCTATCCATGTCATGAACAGTTAAAACTGCCCAAATTCACAGTTTAGTCTTTTTATATTTATCCAACAAATCCTACCTCTTCTGCCATTACATTTGCTTGCATAGTATTTAACAGATATGTATTTAAATTTGGACTATGTATGTGTATGTGTGTATGTGTATATATATATATATATATATATATATATATATATATATATATGTGTGTGTATACAGGTTTGGGGAGTAACAGAATACATGTAATGGGATTACGTATTTAAATTACAAAATATTAGTAACTGTATTCCATTACAATTACAATTTCAAATAATTGGTAATTAGAATAGAGTTACATTCAAAAAGTGTTTTTTTACTGAAGAGATTACTTTACATTTTATTGTTATTTGTTTAATATTTAGTCCTTTCAGATTGAAAAATGTATACATATAAATTATGCAATCCAAAGTACATTTGAACAGCATTGAAACACTTTCTTATGATGTGTTACATTCATACAAGCCGACAGAGAAGTAAGTTTGGAGCAGAAGAAATAGAAATAAACCTTGTGTAAATTGTCAGCTTTACGCTAAACTAAAATGCTATTTCTAGCCATTTTACATGCACATATTACCAGATACAATCATATTTGTTTATCAAGAAAATTCACAATGGATCATTGTGGAACTTTCCACTAAGGAAGAGACGGGAAACAGCGTCGGCTGCAAAGGTAACGTCTAGGTTACGTATGTAACCTCCGTTCCCTGATGGAGGGAACGAGACGTTGTGTCAGAGAAGCGACACTAGGGGTCTCTCTTGAGCGCTGATATTCACCTCTGGACTATGAAAAAAGGCCAATGAGAGTTGGCAACCAGTATTTGCATGTCCCGCCCCCGGACATACGGGTATTTAAGCGGCGCAAATACGGGAGTTCATTCAGGATTTTTCTGAGGAGCCGGAAATGGTCCGGCCACAACAGTGGCTCGGCTCAGCGACGTGGCAGGGGAGACACAACGTCTCGTTCCCTCCATCAGGGAACGGAGGTTACATACGTAACCTAGACGTTCCCCTTCTGTTGCTCTCTCCACGTTGTGTCAGAGAAGCGACACTAGGGGTCCACTTATAAAAGTGCCATGCGCTGAGCCGTGTACGTGAAATGCTGATACAGGAGCGAGCAGGTATTCTTACGTGCAGGATGACCAACTGTATCAGGCTGCACCTACCCTTCCCCAATGCCCCATTTAAGCCATCAGGATTCCTTATTGTTACCCTGGAGGGGAACAAGGTGCTGGCCGCCAACCTGGGAACGGGCCAAGCCTGGCCGGGCCTCTTTTCTCTCTATGTTTCTCGCATAGAGCAACTAAGGCCGGGGCCCTTACACGCATTGAGGGAAGGGGGTCTTAGCCCTTATTCAGGGCGGAGAAGACCCTGCGGAGGCCACACCTACCTGAGAGGGGAGGCAAGTTTAAGTGGCAAAACCATCAGAGGCCTGCTTAGGGCCTATGTGGAAAAGTCGCTGCGGTGGTGGATCCAGCCTCATAGAGGGGGGAACATACAGCACGGCAGCCGAGGCAGCCGTGACTGCCTAAGGGAAACACGGGAGTCAGCTCGCCAGAGGAGACAGAACCGTGGTGTTACACACAGGGGGAGTCCGAAGGAGGCCTTACCTGTGGAGCACCTATACCAGTACAGGGTAGCTTGCGGTACCCGCAGTGGTTTGGGTCAGCGATTTCCTCCGCTGAACTGCGACCCACGAGGGCTAGGGAGGAATCGACCAGTGTCCCAAACCTGAGATCTCCTGGGAATGAAGGCGCACTGTTTCCCCTGGTTAGGGGGAAGGGCGCTAGGTGCAAGCGATTCACCCAGTCAGATCGTGGGCGTGCCACCGAGTTCTACGGGCTCGGTACCTGAGAAAACATGGGACAATACTGACTCAACTCGGAGATTGTAGAATCTCGCAAAAGTGTTAGGTGTTGCCCAGCCCGCTGCTCTACAAATGTCTGCTAGGGCAGTGCCCCTAGCCAGTGCCCATGAGGAAGCAACACTCCTGGTGGAGTGAGCTCGGACCTGCAAGGGGGGGGGCACGGCCTGGTTGTGATAAGCCAGGGAAATGGCGTCGACAACCCAGTGGGCGAGTCTCTGCTTGGAGACAGCTTTCCCTTTCTGTTGTCCCCCAAAGCAGACAAAGAGCTGCTCAGAGCGTCTGGTGCTCTGTGTGCGGTCCAGATAAATACGTAAAGCATGTACTGGACAGCAGTGAAAGGGCTGGGTCTGCCTCCTCCCGGGGCAGCGCTTGCAGGTTCACCACCTGATCTCTGAAGGGGGTGGTAGGAACCTTGGGCACATAGCCCGGTCATGGTCTTAGGATCACGAGAGTATCTGCCGGACCGAACTCCAGGCAAGCGTCGCTAACAGAGAACACATGCAGGTCCCCGACCCTCTTGATGGAAGCGAGCGCGATCAGCAGGGCAGTCTTGAGCGAGAGGGCCCTGAGTCCAGCTGAGTCAAGCGGCTCGAAGGGGGGTCTCTGGAGTCCCGTAAGGACGACCGAGAGATCCCAGGAGGGGAACAGGTTAGGCCGGGAGGGAGTTATCCTCCGGGCACCTTTTAGGAACCTGACGATTAAGTCATGCTTACCAAGAGACTTGCCGTCTATCGTGTCATTGTGGGACGCGATAGCGGCAACATACACCTTGAGGGTGGAGGGGGACAGCCTCCTCTCCAGCCTCTCCTGAAGAAACACGAGCACTGACCTAACTGCGCACTTCTGCGGGTCTTCGGCTCGGGAAGGACACCAGTCCGCGAACAGACGCCACTTTAGAGCGTAGAGATGCCTGGTAGAGGGGGCTCTGGCTTGATTGATTGTATCTATGATGGTCGGTGGTAGGCCGGCTAGATTTTCCGCATCCCGTCCAAGGGCCAGACGTGGAGGTTCCAGAGGTCTGGGTGCAGGTGCCAGAGCGTGCCCCGTCCCTGAGAAAGAAGGTCCTTCCTCAGGGGAATTCGCCAGGGAGGGGCTGTCGTGAGGAGCGTGAGGTGCGAAAACCAAGTCCGGGTAACCAGTAAGGGGCTACCAGAATGACTTACTCCTCGTCCTCCCTGACCTTGCATAGCACCTGTGCAAGAAGGCTCACTGGGGGGGGAATGCGTACTTGCGCAGCCCCGCAGGCCAGCTGTGTGCCAACGCATCTGCCCCGAGGGGAGCCTCTGTCCGGGCATACCAGAGCGGGCAGTGGGAGGTTTCTTGGGAGGCAAACAGGTCTACCTGAGCCTTACCGAACCGGTCCCAAATCAGTTGGACTGACTGGGGGTGGAGCCTCCACTCTCCGCCAGGCAAGCTTTGTCTTGACAGCGCGTCCGCTATCACATTGAGGTTGCCGGGGATGTGAGTGGCGCGCAGTGACTCCAGTTGCTACTGACTCCAAAGGAGGAGACGACGGGCGAGCTGTGACATGTGGAGGGAGTGTACTCCGCCTTGGCGGTTTATGTAGGCTACGACCGTGGTGCTGTCTGTCCTGACTAGGACGTGTTTGTTCCGAATTAAGGGGAGAAACTTCTGCAGGGCCAGAAAAACAGCCAGCAGCTCTAGGCAGTTGATGTGCCAGCGCAGCGGGCCTCGGTTCCACCGGCCTGCGGCTGCGTGCCCGTTGCATACGGCGCCCCAACCCAATTTGGAGGCGTCGGTTGTGACCAGAACGCGTCGGGACACCTGCTGCAAGGGTACTCCTGCCCTTAGAAAGCAGAGGTCTGTCCAGGGTTTGAAGGTTTGGCGGCAGGCAGAGGTAACTTTTATGTTGTGCGTGCCACGGCGCCATACTCGTCTCAGGACTCGAGTCCGGAGCCAGTGCTGAAGTGGTCTCATATGCATTAACCCCAGCAGCACGGCCGCCGCGGAGGATGCCATATGCCCCAGGAGCTGTTGGAAATGTTTTAGCGGGACCATGGCGCCTGGCTTGAAGGAAGCGAGGCATTTCAGCACTGACTGAGCACGCTCGTTGGAGAGACGTGCTGTCATTGGGACTGAGTCTAACTCCAGACTGAGAAAAGAGATGCTCTGGACCAGGGAGAGCTTGCTCTTTTCCCAGTTGACCTGAAACCCCAAACGGCTGAGGTGGCTGAGCACCTGGTCTCTGTGTGCGCATAGTAACTCTCGGGAGTGGGCCAGTATGAGCCAGTCGTCGAGGTAATTGAGTATGCGTATGCAGGCTTCTCGGAGCGGGGCAAGAGCTGCCGCTGCGACTTTCTTGAAGACGCGAGGGGACAGAGACAGGCCGAAGGGGAGGACTTTGTACTGATATGCCTGGCCGTCGAACGCGAACCTTAGGAAGGGGCGATGTCGAGGGCGAATTGAGACGTGGAAGTACGCGTCCTTCAGGTCTACCGCTGCGAACCAATCTAGATGCCGGACGCCAGATAGAATTTGTTTCTGGGTGAGCATTTTCAACGGGAGTTTGGACAAGGTCCGATTGAAAACTTGCAGGTCCAAGATCGGTCGTAAGCCACCGCTTTTCTTGGGTACAACGAAAGTAAGGGCTGTAGAAACCCTTCTTCGTTTCGGTTGGAGGGACAGGCTCTATCGCGTCCTTTAATAGAAGGGAGGCGATTTCTTCGCGCAGGGAGTGGGCATGTTGGCCGTGTACTGCGGAACAATGTACGCCCACGAAGGGGGGGCGGAGACCTGGCAAACTGAATTGCATAACCGAGTCGAATGGTCCGGTGCAGCCAGTGTGACAGGTTGGGCAGTGAAAGCCACGCCTCTAAACTCCGTGTTAGGGGCACCAAGGGGACGGGTTTTTTGGACGTACCCGGCGGGGCTTCGCAGTGGTGCGGAACAGGTAACGTGGCGTCGGGAGGCAACGTGGCATCCCGAGGCTCTGGTGCTGAGAATAAACTCAAAGCATTTACCTTGCTCTGCGTACCTGGCGGGGGGCGGGTTCGTGACTGAGGAGGAGGTCTGATGGAGGCGTCCTCTGGACTCGTCTGAACCAGCCGGCCGGGGAACAGTCGTGGGGCTGGAGGCGGGGACACCGCGTCCATGGAGCCGGGACTGTTGAGGCCTGAAAGCAGAGTGCCGTGAGAACGGCATTTGCGGGCCAGGTGACCCCAGAGACAACAAGGAAATAGCTCTATAGAGTGTAAAGAATTTAACAAAAAATTCTCCTTCCGGCCCTCCACCGGGGAATGGAGTGGTCTTACCAGCTCCGGAGCTAACGTCTCGGTCTCTGGGTCTGTCATCTCAGGAGCACCTGGGAGCCTTCTGGGTCCTCAAGGGGGTCCATGAGACGATGGGCGTCCAACTTCTGCGGGGAGCTCAACGCTGGGGCTGAGAGCTGGGCCCACTCACTTGTTAGTTGAGGCGGAGCACCACTTTCTTTCTTTCTTGAAAGCCGCAGGAGGACGCCCTCGGCGATCAGACAGGGCATGGCCCCTGGCGGCAGGTTTGCAGCAGGGCAGGATGCATTTTTGCTTGAAAATAGCCTTGGTCTGTTTCTTCACCACTGAGGACTGCTGGGTGAAGTCATCAAGTGGTGTCGCCGAATGGACGGAGCTGGGAGACGGGGGCATTTGAGAAAGCATGCTTTGTCTGCCTCCCGTACTGCCTGTCCATCGTTGCGTTTCTGGACCACGGAGTGGCCATCGCCTGTTTGAGTGCAGTTCCTGCAGCACGTCAAGAACAGGACTACCCAAGTGCAGATTTGAAGAGCCCTGGCCCGGTGGACTTGCAGGAGGGGGCCACGGCGTGCAGGGGGAGTGGTCTGTGACCGTTCTACCACCGAAGGTAGCGAGAGCAGAGGAGCGAGGAAGCTGGGATTGCTCAGCTCGTCATGCACATCCGGGTAGGAATCTGGGGGGGGGGGCGCGGCTGTGAGCGGCGCACATGCCCGCGGAACCAGTTAAGCCCGGGGAAGCATAGCGGACCTTCTTGCGTCAGGCTCAGACTGGGCGGAGACCCGAAGGTGGCGGCCCAGGTGAGTTATCCGCATTCGGCGCCACTGTTACGCTCTCCGATGCAGCGGTGATGTCATCATCCAATGCCGGGGAGCACGAGGGACCGGCGGTAGGCTGTTAAGTGGACCGCACTAATCCCGAGCTCGGGGGAAGCAGGCAAGCGTGCCGGGGAGGCAGGACGTTTTCGAGGGGATTTACCCGGCGAAAGCGTCCCGTTATTCTCCCCAGATCGTTCTCCATCGCCCGCGGCGCCTGCCTCAATCCTGTAGGAAGGAGGCGAGGCGCGGGGGGGGGGCGGCTGAAATGGCTCTCTCTCACTACAAGAGAAAGCAGAGATCGCAACGCTGCCGCGGTTATGTTCTCACTCTGAAAACATAACCCAATGGAGAGCATGCTCATCCCGAGCTCGGACGGAAACAAGCAAGCGTGCCGGGGAGGCGGGGGGTTTGGAGGGGGTTCACCCGGTGAAACGGAGCTCATCACTGTCCCCAAATCGTTTTCATCGCCCGCGGCGCCTGCCTCAATCCCGTAGGAAGGCGGCGAGGCGCGGGGGGCGGCTGAAGTGGCTTTTTCTCACTACAAGAAAAAGCCTACGACCGCAATGCTGTCATGGCTATGTTCTCGTACTGATAGACCATTCATAAAAAATGCTGCCTGCGTGTGATCACAACCCAGGAATGCAAGGCAGTTTTTATGGCCGTCAGAGGTGGGGAGAATCAACGCATCCAGAAACTACACAGAGGCGGAAAATCGTCTTTAAAAAGATGCGTCCTGAGAAGGACGTTCAATGCCGCTGTGTTTTGCTCTTTTAGAGCGAAATTCACTCTTTTAGAATAACTCTTTCGAGTTGTCTGCACTGTCGAAGCGCCCAGGGGCAAGAATGCACAGCCGTGCACGAATGAGAAATCCGCTGTTGTGCGCCGTCAGAAAGCTGCTGTTGTGCAGGGCTCTCTCCTCCCGAGGCACTGTGGCTGCTGCTTTTTATCCCACTCTCCTCATGCTACTGCAATTAGACACCGGTGTTAGACATAATTTAGCTCAGGTGTAACCTTACCGCTTTTCTCTCCCGGACGGGCGCTTGACCACGCCCCCGCTGCCACAATCATAATTTCTTTTTTTCTAGTTAGACCTTTGATATTATGGGAAAAATTTTATTCTTGATAATAATTTGTGTATTGATTTATCTTGTTTTAGAAACAAATCTGAATAAGATAGTTAGGTTTTTCAGAGAATGTATTTTTAACATGTGTATTTTGTCTTACTGTACTGGCAAAGTATTTATAGTCAAAATAAGTGAAAAAATGTTCCAGTGCTGAAGATGTAATCCAAAGTATTTAGAATATGTTACTGACCTGGAGTAATCTAACGGAATACGTTACAAATGACATTTTACAGCATGTATTCTGTAACCTGTTGTGGAATACATATATATATATATATATATATATATATATATATATATATATATATATATATATATATATACTGTCTTATTGTGTATTATATATATACTTTATTTTCTATAAAAAAATGTATTTCAATCTATTTATTTTTTTATTATTTGTTATTATTAAATCTTGTTGCTGTATTGTATTGTTCTGCACTGGAAGCTCCTGTCACCAAGACAAATTCCTTGTATGTGTAAGCATACTTGGCAATAAAGCTGTTCCCCTTCTGTCACTCACTCGACGTTGTGTCGAATGAAGTGACACAAAGGGTCTTCCTGGGACGCCAAACATACCTCTGAACCTGAGAAAGGGCCAATGTCAAGTTGGCAGACAGAATTTGCATGCCCCGCCCCGGACATATGGGTATAAAGGGAAGCGGGGCAGCGAGTGCCAGTCAGAATTTTTCTTCAGAGCCGAACGGTTGTGCAACCGCAATCTGAAGTTCACCACTGTTTCACTCACCTCTGTCAGCGGGAAGCATTAATGTTGGATCTACGGCACGTTTCCAACTGGCATTCTCTCTCTCTGCACGCTGTGCAGTCTATGCCCCTGGGCGCTTCAACGGTGCTTTTCACTGTTAAAAGAGTGTTCTCCTCCTAAATGAGTTTTGATTTCGCTAAAAGAGTTTGAATTTTCCACTCAAAAAACAGCAATACACAGCGCCTCCCCTGTGTTGTTCCTGGATGCAATCGATTTCTTTCCAAGACCGATGGCCACAGACGCTGCCTCGTGTGCCTGGGCAGCGATCACCCTGAGGCGGCATTTGTGGATGGCTCATGTACTCATTGCGAGAACATGACCATGTTAGCGTTGTGGTCACGGCTCTTCTTCTTCCCACGGGATTGAGGACGACCCGGCTGGCGATGATGGCGATATGGGGATAACAAAGGGCTCAGTTTTGCTGGGTAAATCCCCACAAACCACCTGCCCCCGTCATCATTGACCTCCAAAGCCTACAGCGCCAACGGACAGGCCGCCTCCGCCCTGCATGCCATTGCTCTCCTGTTGGTCCATCAAGCCAAGGCACTTAAAGATCTGCACCTGGGTATCCAGTGCGCTTTCTATCCCAGGTTAGCCACTAAGCATCGCTCCCTGGATGTTCTCCTCCCTGCAAATTCAGCAGAGCAATTCATGTCCAGACCCACTACGAGTCGCAGGTGCTCTGTACTGGGTTCGAGCTCCATGGGCTTAGTTGCCTTTTCAGGCAAACTCCCCGTGATGTATTTCCCGCGGTACAGTCCCCCTGTCGGCGGACCCGCATTTCCCATGGGCAGCCCAGCTGCCCCGGTCGCCGTGCTTATAGAGTCCCCCCTCATTAGGCTGGACCTACCACCGCGTCATTTCCCACATACGGCTTCACAACCCTCGTGGTGTATTTGCCACATGTTACCTCCCCCTAGACTGGGCCGGATGTGGCCCCCGCAGGGTCTATTCCCCCCTGAAAGAATAGGACCGTGAAAGACCGCCTTCCTCGACGCATTTCATAGCGTTAAGCCCCAGCTGCTTCACGTCCTATGTGAGAGACACAGTGAGAGAGAAGGCCATGGCTGCCGGGCTTGCTCCCATGCTAGTGATGTAGCACATGTTCCCCCCTCAGGGGTGCGGGGAACCTAAGGTCTGTATGTGACATCTCTTTGGGGGCGTTGGGGAGGGCTACATGCAGCCGATACAGTTGCCTCTAGCACGCAGTAGCCTGCTTGCACCTGTCTCAACAGTTCATGTAACACGGTCAGTGCATTGCATTTTTATATGGGACCCCTTGTGTCACTTCATTCGACACAACGTCTCGTTCCTTCCCTCGGGGAACGGAGGTTACAACAGTAACCATGATGATTCTGATTCTGATGTGTGGAATATGCTTTTGAAAAAGCATGCAAAGTGTTATGAAAACCAGGAAAAAGGTGATGCTATAACAGTAAAAAATTTGAAAAGCATATATCTCTATTGAACATTTTCCTGATGTTGCTGATTATTTCATTACTCTATCTACACAATAGCTGCATATTGCTTCATATCTTGTTATACATGCACTGAAGGTTCCTATGCCACTTGAACCCCGTTAATTGCTGCTTGCAGCTATATTTATCACTTATAATCTAAAAAAAATCAATTAGGCATACATCCCAAAGTACTTCCAGATATACTGTAATATGGGACATGCTAGAGCAAACATTAAATAATTCATTCAATTGTAAAACCATGGGGAAAACCCCACGGGTCAAACAGTGAATTGTTCAAGATGTATTTTGGAAAACTACTTGATGGCCTGAATACTGGCCAACTTCCTAATTTCCAGACGGTTAAGTGAATTTTGTGTTTTTGACCAAATTAATAAAGTCTTCATTGGCATACAGCTATGGAGAATAAAGTCTAAAACATACTCTACACTCAAAAAATAGCTCTTTGGCTGAACATGATTCATGGACAGTGGTTCAACGTGACTGAAACAAGTTCTCTTAACAAAATGAAATCAATTTATACCCAATAAAATGGATCATGTAAAATTAACTTGAATGAATGGTGTTCATTTAACTTGAATTAATGGTGTTAGTTTAACATGATTGAATGAATGCACTCATTTAACTTGAATGAATAGTGTTCATTTAACATGAATGAGTGGTGTTCGTATAACTTGAATGAATGGTGTTCGTTTAACTTGAATGAATGGTGTCCATTTAACTTGAATGAATAGTGTTTGTTTAACTTGAATGAATAGTGTTCATTTAACATGAATGAGTGGTGTTTGTTTAACTTGAAGGGATGGTGTTCGTTTAACTTCAGTGAATGGTGTCCATTTAACTTGAATGAATGTTGTTCATTTAACTTAAATGAATGGTGTTCATTTAATTTGAATTAATTGTGTTATTTTAACATGAATGAATGCTGTTCGTTTAACTTGAATGAATGGTGTTCATTTAATTTGAATTAATTGTGTTATTTTAACATGAATGAATGCTGTTCGTTTAACTTGAATGAATGGTGTTCATTTAACTTGAATGATTGGTGTTAGTTTAACATGAATGGTGTTTGTTTAAATTAAATGAATGTTGTTCGTTTAACTTGAATAAATGGTGTTCTTTAACTTGAATGAATGGTGTTCGTTTAACTTGAATGAATGGTGTTCATTTAACTTTAATGGTGTTCATTTAACTTGAATGAATGGTGTTAATTTAAAATGAATGAATGGTGTTAGTTTAACTTGAATGAATGGTGTTAGTTTAACTTGAATGAATGGTGTTAGTTTAACTTGAATGAATGGTGTTAGTTTAACTTGAATGTATGGTGTTAGTTTAACTTGAGTTCAGTTATGTTCTCCTAAATGTAAGCCTTCTTGTCTTGTTTAGCCTACATGTTTATATCCCATTAGATGAAGTCTATTAGGACAAGTTACTAGAACTAGGTATAATGCCAGTTCTAAATATCAATTCTATTTTTTCATTCTTCAGTGACTGTCAAACAAGTCTGCAGAGGCAGCACATGGTTTGAAACTTGTCCATTTATTGGAAAAAATTTCTGACATCTGCTGTACATACCACATTCAAAGAATTCAGGTTCAATACACTTTAAGCTCAATCGAAAGCATTTGTGTCGGTGTTGATTACCACAAAATGATTTTGACTTGTCATTTCTTTTAAGTGAGGCACTTACAATGGAATTAAATGGGACCAATTTTTGGAGGTTTTTAAAACACTGTAATCCCGCATAAGTTATACTTACTTAAAAAATTTGAGGCAACTGATTGCCTTTACTTTTTCAAGTGTGAAAACTTAAGTCTCAAGTATGCATAAATAGTTTTTCTCAGAAACTATAAATAAAAATAAATGATTTTGGTCCAATCAAAATATATATATAAAAAAAGCACATACTGCATCATTTAAATCCTATCCTGTAGATGGACAAATCGCTGTTTAGATAACTGTTACTGTTCATTTTGTATTCTACATATTTCGCATATGGTTCAATAAATAAGTAGTTATTATGTCCAAATTAATATGCACAACAATAAAAGTGTCTGTTCCAGCTCAATATTTAAAATGTTTTAATGTACTTGCTTTGCTTTGCACATCACATAAAAATATTAATTGATTCTTAATTGAATACACAGTAAATTAATTTTGTTCATTCAGGCCAAATCCTTTTTTATTGATGTTATACATTGTATTTTGACAATATAGGGCAACGCAAGACAAACAACATAATTAGAAAAACAGTACTAACCTTCTTTTGTACTTATTAAAGAAGCCAATCTGGTCAAGTTATAAGGAGTCATGGAAATCCATTTATATAAAGTACAGAAATTATTCATAAGTCAAATAATCCTGCAGTGCTCCCGTCAAAACATTAAAATAGTTCTCAAACTCAATATAATAAAATGCTAATTTAATTACTGAACATCTTATGTATCTTTTCAAATGGAAACACTTGGTGATTGCTGCCGACTATGTCTCTACGCTGTTTACTTCCCTCTGCCAGTTGCCCTTTTTGATCAAGCTTGATTGAAACAAGCTTTTTCAAAATTAACACATAGAGTTAAAGGTGGGGTATGTGATTTTCTTTTTTGACCATTTTTTCAAAATAACTTGAAATCCTATTCCTAACCCACTTACTGGCTGTAAATTAGAAGCACTGAAATGAAAATTAAGCAATTTAATCATCTGTTGAACGGGCAGGACTCGAAAAACTCCAGCCGATCATTTTCAAGACCATCTAGAATCATTGGACAGAAAATGTGTCAATCAAACGGTCGTACCATGCCCCCTCCCCACCACCCTGGCTGGCGTGTCCGTTAGTCATCAGCTGCTTTCAGATGGAGCGGCATTTACTACACAGAGCTGTAGTTCATTACTGACAAGCTGGGCAATTTACCCTTCATTATCACGGCCCAGCTTGTTAGTGAACTACGGCTCTGTGTAGTATACGCCGCTCCATCTGAAAACAGCTGATGGCGATTTACTAATCAATGAATGCACTTTATGTTATGTTCTTTACTGACGAGATGCGCATAACAATCTCATCTGATAACGTTATATCGGTCAGCCCTATATTTAGCCATAAACTTCGGTGACAACCAGGACGTCCAATATATTTTTATATATTTTATATATATTTATACAATATATATTTACATTTCAAAAACATCAATTTTCTAACAATACTAATGATTTATGTGACTGTTGAATGTTAATAATATCTAGTGCAACTTACCGCTGAATGTTGTGCCATGTTGACGGTCTTAGCAGGTAAATGGTGACGTCATGCAGAAACTCCAACCTATGCTAGCCTGGCTCGCTCTCGCGCATCTGAGTTTTCGCTCGTGCATGATTGCGCGTCCATGTTTTTCGAATGGGTGGAGCAGGGCCAGCGTTGGAGGAGAGAAGGTAGGACCTTATGAGTTGTGTATTTTCAAAATCTGCCGGCCGTTTTGCAAATCACATACCCCACCTTTAAGCCAAAGAGCTTAACAACTCAGTTTAACATGGTGCAATCGTGTTTGAATAAGAAACCTGATACAATGGTGTTAAATCAAAATTAATCGTTTAAATAACATGAACAGCCTCCAAAAATTCTTTTTTTTGAGTACGCAAATACATGAATGCAGATGCTTCTAGTTATGCAACCTTGATTTCGATCGTTGTTGCGATCCAAAGTGTTTTGGACAGCAGTTCATAACCTAACGTGGGTATAAGCATTGCATTCTCAACGTTGGTGCATGGGGCGCTATAGCAGACAATGTCCACTTTTATGGGTAATTTTCTATTAAGTCAACTACTGTCATGGCGGAGCAACAGTTTGAAGAGAATATTGCTAAGTAAGGAAAAGTCCTACACTGATGACAATACTTTATACTATTATACATTAAAGACTAATAATTTTACTTTCAAATGAATAAATATTTTGATGATGAGCTAAATTTCACAGACCACATCTCAAAGATTGCAAGATCATGTAGATTTACACTCTACAATATCAGGAAGATAAGACCCTTCCTCTCTGTACATGCCACACAACTGCTTGTTCAGTCACTTGTCATAACTAGACTGGACTACTGTAACGCTCTCATTGCAGGCCTTCCTGCATGTGCTATTAGACCTCTCCAAATGATCCAGAATGCAGCAGCATGTCTGGTCTTTAATGAACCTAAGAGAGAACATGTTACACCACTCTTTGTCTCTCTCCACTGGCTGCTGGTTCATGCACGTAATAAATTCAAGGCCCTGATGCTGGCAGTCACTGGGTCTGCTCCAGCATGCCTAAACACATTTATGCAGAGCTACGTTCCCACCAGAAGCCTGCGGGCGACTAAGGAACGTCGCCTTGTCGTACCAAAACAAAGAAGCACCAAAACACTCTCTCGGACTTTCAGTTTCATCATACCACGGTGGTGGAATGACCTTCCCAACTCAATCCGTGAAGCTAACTCACTCAAAACACATCTTTTCCAAAAGCACTTAACCGGTCACCGGTGTAAAAATTTTTTTACATTTCTTGTTGCACTTAAATCTGTTTTCTATTCTATTCTGATGATAGTGAAACTTTGTAGTATGGCACTTTTCGTACCACAGTATCCTGAAGATGATTCGCTTATGTTTTCCTCTTTTGTAAGTCGCTTTGGATAAAAGCGTCTGCCAAATGAATAAATGTAAATGTAAATATATTTGATTTTATCTATCAGGATTTAAAGAAAATTAGGCAACAACATAGTGAAAATGAATATCATATAATTCTGGCTGAAAGTCCAAGCTTAGTTTTCTATACAATCCACTTTCCTTGTATAGAAAATAGAAGCACTTCTCATTTTGTTTTATATTTAAAGGAAATAATACAAGTCTAATCTCAGGAAAGTTATGTGACCATGGCAACGTTTTAGCTAAATATTATTGGCAGTATTGGAAGTATTGCGGCAGTTCCGAGGTGAAATCTCCACTGTGTGATGCCATTTTACTCATGATTTGTGTGAAAGGGAATAAAAACCTCCGGTGTTTGTTTCAGCAGAATCAAGCCATGTAAAATCATGTATGTAAATGTTGGTATAGTGATGTGATTATATGAGACCAGACAAATAATACTGTGTATAATACATAGGGGTGGGTACATTTTCAACAAATGTTTCATTCCTTGATTAAATTTTCCTTTAATGTAATTCTCCTCAACCACATGACCTTAATTTTAGAGGTGGAGGAAGTTTTAAACACTTTTTTTTATTTTTATGAATAATGCACAATTGCACTTGGGACATTTAACTCTTTGGACGGGTCTGCGAGAAAAACAAAATAGTCAAAATATTAACAACTACAATATTGACCAACACAAAATAGGTATCTTTTGAAAGCTTGGAAGCTCTAATTTCCAATGCATGCAAGAAGTGTTCCGTTTTGATCATTTGGATTTGCACTATACATATTATTGCAATCAGTAAAACATCAAACTAATCAAACAGCCATGTGGCATATGTTGTTGGAAAGCTCTCAGAGAGTATAATACAACCAGACTATTTGTTTTACTCACAGACATAAACGTAGCAAGTAATAACAAAGTATATGTCTTTGACAATTATATTGGCGTTGCTTGTATTCCGTGTTTTTGCTTATAACTTACATAAAACATAAATGGAACATAAAATATCAGCATTACTTAGAGGAGGTGATTATCTTTCAAACGAGCCCACACACAAGGTTATCGGATGCAGAGATCATTAAATTATCCACACGAAGCTCGATGTTATATATGGCCACCAGGAGATGGAGCCAAGTATATGACACAAATTCAATGATGGCTCAAATGGCACAGAAATAAACTCTACTAAAATTATGTTTCCTTGCTATGTATACCTTTAGTCATGGCTGTGTCTGCATGTGTAATTAGTTCTTATGTACAATTATTACGTTTTATTTTTTTGAAAGGCGTTTGGACACACGGAGACATATTTGGACACAGATAAATTATGTTTGTAATACTATAACTTTTGAATGCTTTGTTACATAAACACAACGTTTTTCTCATACTGTATATAATGTCAAAAATGTTTGGCTCAGTTTTCTGTGATTTTTCATCAGTTTCTTAGGCTGAGAGTCTCAGAATGTGTCATAATCTATATCATTAAAAAATGTGAAAAGTTATCTTTACAGTGATACCTTGGCCAGAATAACTCTTTCCTCAGTATTTGTCCAGTATCCCACCTCATCCCTCTGAGATTAAAGCTATGCCTGCTGCTGTTTCCCACAGAAGAAATACCTGACCCATTCAGCATATCTGTACCTCTTAACGCCTCATATCTCATCTGCACCTTAACCAGGTCCCAGAAATGATATATCATCAGATTACGCCTAAACAAAGTACACATCTAGGAGGATAACAATGTTGTTGATCCTAGATGTAAAAAGAAGAGAGAGAAAAAAGAATGGAAATGTTTATTAAGGCAGCCAGTATTATCCTTTAGATGCTTTTGAGTTGTTACATTAACAGTATTCCATACGCTTTGGTTTACAGGCTCATGGTAATGGCCAGGAACAAAGAGTGTTGCCGTAGCAACAGGGGAGCCAAAGAGTTCATCAAGGGTCAGACAGTTGGTGGAACTCTGAGGGACAATAAAATAAATCATATTGCCTCTAGAGTAGTGTCTGATTTAAAACACTTAAACCAAACATTGAGAACGTCTGGAAAATAAAAAAGAATGAAATCGTGAGAGCAGAGGGCAGCTGCTGTGTGTTAGGCTGTAATGAGATCGTCTCTGTTGCCCTTCCTACCTATGCGCTCCATTGCAAGATGGAAAAAGGCCTTTTAATCTTCGAGTAGAAGCTCCTAATCTCTATGTTGCTTTTTCATTTGGCTTGCAATATTTTCACAGTTTCATTTTTCCTTTTCTGCAATCATTTAGATTTCTATGTGTTGGATTTTAGTCTTTTTATTAATTTGCTGTTGTTTGTTAGGGGCCAAGCGACAAAGAACACCCAAGTGTGTTCTTTAGATTGCACCACATTTTGCTCAGATCATCTACAGAAGAGTTTGAATAGTGTAAATGTAAACAATCTGGCTTGTATAACATGGGAAAGAAATGGTGTTTCGTATTACTAATATCTAAGGGTGAGATATCATAAAAGTATCAGTATTAACATATTTGAAGATAAAATATTGATCTTAGTCTAAAGATTTTTTTTTCAAAGTTGATTTTGGTGGTAATGTGAAAAAGGGGATGTAAGTTTTTGTAGGGGATGTAAGGTTTTGTAGGGGATGTAAGAGCGTTTAATGATTTAACAGTAGAATTGTTTCAATTTGGAAGTGAAATTACACCTTGTGACAGGATGGAGGGCTGGGTTGGGTCGTGATGCCAGAATATGCAAAACCACTTGACTTGACTTGATTCTACACACCCGGTCCCTTATCAGGCTAATCAAGCCTCCAAGAGGGATAAAGGCCGACTGCGGACGGTGGTGCGAGAGAGAGAGCCCGTGTGTTTGTCTTTTTATTTAATTTATTGTAATTTATATTATCAAGCCGGTTCTCGCCTCCTCCTTTCCATTAATACCTTTACACTGGAGTTTTTGCTGCTAACATCCACCCCAATGGAGCAGCCGCGGCCATCTGCTGGGGGACGGAGGAGCCCGGCCACCTGGAAGTGGAGGAATGGCCGCCGACCGCGAGGGAAAAGGGGCTCCTAGCCGACTGCCTGGAGCAGTCAGGGCCGCTGACAGGGGCGGGGGGAGAGCCCTACCAGTTGCTAAACGCGTAAGGGTCAAGAGAGGACCACCGACCGCGAGAGGGGATCTCGTCTGACCGCCTGCAGTGGGAGAACCTCTGCCAGGGGCGGGGGAGACCCCTTCTGTTCCCTGAGAATGCGGCGGGGCTTTCTGTCCACCAGGGACCGGAGAACTGCCTCCGATCCGCTTGAGGAGGAGCGGCTGTCGTCCCTTAGAGGGTGGAGGAGTAGCCGAGGACCAAGCTACGGCATATCTCTCTCCCACTGCTGCTCCATGTTGGCCATTTCCCTCTCTTTTATATTTGACAGTGTTTTTATTTGTTGGGTTACTACACTGTTACAGGAAATACCCCCTATTTTAATCATAATTTTTTCCCTCCCCCTGTCCCCTCCCAGATTCAGAAAGGTGGGGATGACCAGCCGGCAGACGGTGCGTAAGGCACACTCTCCCCCAGGGAAAGAAGGTGGGGTGTATGTCATACTCCCCGGCCTGAGAGAACAAGGGAGGAATGTGACAGGGTGGAGGGCTGGGCTAGGTCGTGATTCTACACACCCGGTCCTTTATCAGGCTAATCAAGCCTCCGAGAGGGAAAAAGGCTGACTGCGGTGTGACAGAGTGAGAGAGCATTTATGGGCAGCTGCCCCATGTGTGTCTTTTTATTTAATTAAATGTTGTTTATATTGTCAATCCGGTTCTTGCCTACTCCTTTCTGTTAAATCCCTTTACAGATATTAATATAAATTCTGTAAAAGTATAGTTTATTGCCAGTTCATGTTACCTATTGCATTAAAGTTAATGTATACACAGGGGTGCACATAACTTTATCAGTGAGTTACTCAGGTGAGTACCAGGAGATGGTGTTTGGTACTCATGCCATATGTAGCGTAGTCTTATTAAGTGCAGTCTTCCTCACTGTCCTGCCACTGTTCTTCATTCAGCTTGTCTCGCCATCTGGCAAGTGGGCGACTGGACATTTCTTCTCGGCTAGCTTGTTTATTAACAATAGCTTGCGCCACATTCGTGTGCTCCTTGCTCTTTTCATGTTTGTCAAATAAAGGATGGTTGAAATTCTATGAGCCTTTATAAAATTCACCTGTTTTGTCTGCTAGATGTGGATTTGAGCGGGAAATCTTGCACCACATTTCAGTGCGCTCATCGTTAGCTTCAAGCCACTGCACATCTTTGAGCCACTTTTCCGAAAAAAGTCTTTTTTTCGGCTCTGGCTCCAGTTGGCGTTTCTTTATAGGTGGTGAAACGCCAAAGAAGCTGCTTAATGTCTGTTGCTTTTTGGACATCTCTGACAGTATAACTTAGTTGACAAGCAACATGTCATGTGTAAGTTTAGATGAGAAGATCGGTTAAGTACGCAAAGGCGCGGAGTAACACAAGTCGCATTACGCATTCCTGATTTTTGTCGCGCATGCGTACCTGCGTTACCAGTTATGTGCACCCGTGTGTATTCAAACACATTATAAATAGTTAACAATTTATCTTACTTTAAAGATGCTTCAATTTCTTTATTTTTTTACTGGAAAACAAGACAAAAATAATGATAATAAAAATATTTGTATCCATCAAGGGTAGACGGGGTTGGTGACTAGGTTGATTTGGGCATGTTTCCATAAGAGCCAATGAGGATACTAAGCTGTTGTAAAGGCACCCTGAATGGGGGTGAGTGTGTGTGTGTGTGTGTGCCTATATTTTCTGAAATAATGGTCCTACAATGAGCTCAACTTTAAATCCTACTTTTATTAACTAATGTTTTAATAGGTTATATAACTACTAAAAAGAGCCACGCAGGAGACCTTATTATCATACCGATGCTCACAAACCAAATTTTGGCAGATAGCACGATGCAAGAATCAGGCAATTTTGCGCTCATGTTTGGAAACTGAAAAGGTCATAATTATGTATGCTCAATTTAAATTAATCAGGGATTTTCAGATTGACACCTGGGTGACATCTGATTGTCCTGGAATAATAGAGTTTGGCAGGAAAGTTCACGCCTCTCAAACTATGCAGTCTTCTGCTTCAGATCTGCATCCTCAAATTACCAATTTCACTCCAGACACACACACACACAGACGTCTCTCATAAATATTGGATCCACCAAAAGAAGTGTAATTCTGTTACACAAGAATGTGAGGCCAGACAAGGTGAAATGACACTAAGATTGGAGAGAAGGCACCCGTGCTAAAACTACTAAATAATTTAAGTTGCCAACAAACAACTAAATAAGAAATGAGAGTCGTGTACATTTACTAATTTTGTAAGTCGTTTTAAACCAAAGCAACATAAAAAGGCATTCAGTGTTAACATTTTACCAGTACATGTATTTCCTGGGAATCGAACCCATGACCTTGGCATTGACAACAACATACTCAACATGTTGAGTAAAATAAAAACAAGCACTATGACAATTAAATAAACATACAACTTTACAATAGCAACAGTTTTCAACATTGAGAGAGCTCATCTCTAATTTAAAGAGTCAAGATACTCTTAGTATTTTCAGGCAGCATGCTTATAAACCTGTTATGGATAAATTTGATTGGCTGGCTGTTAAGCAACAACTTGTGGCAGTGGATGGTTCATGGCATTGCATCTCTGAAAGGGTGAAGCCTTGGAAAGGTCATATATTAATCAGACTGATCATGGCATTAGGAGGTCAAATGTTTGATCTGCAAAGTTGGTGTACGAATTTCAGCATCTTAATTACAGTTAGAGTTAGAACTTGTACTGCAGTTGATGCACCTAGTCTGCAATTAGTTATGTAAAGTGTGATCCATAATGTCGACAACACAACAATAAACTTGAGTGTGCAGGGCAAAGAGCTGCAGTCTTCTAGCATAACCTTGGCTTTTGTCTGCCCACTGTTATAGAGTAATTGCATATAACAATACTGAGTGAGGATGTACACAGCTGTTCAGCGGTAGATACAGAAATTGGATGATGACAGAGAAGTTCCACTCCAGAACATTTATCTGTTGTGATGTATGTAATACAATCCATTGCCTTAGGTGATGTAATATCCATGCAGTATGTAATTATAATAAGGTTAGTAGGCCTTGGGGGAGCTGTGTTGGACTGAAACGATTAAAGTCCAGGGTTTGGTTAGAGCCACACTTTCTCATGCTGTCAATGCGTACTACTGTAATAACATGTTTGAACTCTTTAGGGCTTTAAAAACTGATTTCAACACCAACTCAAATCTGTTTCATGTCAGTATGTGTGCATGTTGTTGTTTTGTGTGTATATGGACCTGCCGGTTGGTCCAAAGTGGGGTGCTATATTGTTAAAGTCTACTGCGACAAGGTGGAGGGCGGGTCCGGGACGTGACTACACACGCCCAGCCCCCAATCGGGCTAATCAGCCGAGGAGCGGGATAAATGCAATGGAATGTGGCAGTTCGGGAGAGAGAGAGCCACACAGATGCAGTGTGTGCATTTTTGTTCTGTGTCTTTGTGTTTAAGTTTTCATTAAACCAATATTTTGATGGTTCAGCCATTTCCCGCCTCCTCCTTTCCCTGTGTGAACCTTGTTACATTGGTGCTGAAGCCAGGGAAGGAGGAGGGATGCGCTCTCGTGGAGTCCTTGCCACTACCAGCCAATCGAGGAGCAGCTGCACTCGTTCTCCTGGGGACAGAGACTTCATTGCTGGCCGCCGAGGATCTGAGGCATGCTGCCATTTCCCCACATTGATAAAAAGAATAGAGAAAAAATACAAAATAGAGAAAAGAGGGAGAGGAGTGTGACCATCTGCCCAGGGCCGGAGGACACACTACCGTCCACCCGTGGAGGAGCGAGCTGTCGTCCGCCAGAGGTTGGGGAGTGGCTGAGGGCCGGGCAAACCAGGTTATTCCTCTCTCTCTCCTCTCTCTCTCGCTGTCAAGTCTCACACAAAGGACTGGTAGTGTTTATTTATCTGTCTGTATTTGCTCTTGATCATCGTCAATATCTGTTTAGTGCTTAATCTGCTGTTTTGCCTGTTACCTCTTCTTAAGTTTGTGAAGCTTCTCTTCTGTGTGATCCTGTGAATCTCAGTAAACGCTGTCACACTTGGTTTCACTAACTACAACTTGTGTGGCTTGAATACCTGACAGTCATACAGCCTATATATTTCTGCTAAAGAAAAAGCACAAGTAGATAACGCAGCGGCATTGCTCCGAAATAAAGGATAGTTATTTACTGCAGTAATGTTTTTTATTATTATTTGGGAATAATTTTGTATTTTATTTGATATTGTTTTTAATTATTTTGGACTGTTTTGGTGTGTGAACATGCTTGGTCTGTGGTCTGTGCAAGTTTCTCTTGTAAACAATGACTCACTTCCTGCCTTCTCCTCTCCTACTTTACCAACAAGCTTACGTCATCCCTCTCATGAGTGCACGTCACAGAGATGTACGGAAGTGAACATTTGTAGTTAAAAAGTATATAAGAATTGTTTTGTTTCTAAAAATAATCAATCGTTTGGATTCAGAAGAACTTTACTTGTCTGGAGTCGCATGGATTATTTTGATAAAATATGCATATTTAAATATGCATATTTTAGCCTGTAGATGGAGGCAAAAGACCATTTTTGTGTGTAATATGAGCCATTTGGTGACGTTAAGTGAGTCAACTTCACTTCTACATTCTACTTTTTCATTCAACAGCAAGCCGTGATCACTCGTATTACTACTACGCTAGGAAATAGCTTTATTCGGCTTTAAACAAACAACTACAGCATTAAGCCTCATCACAGCTGTGAGAAACAACAGACTGATTAATTACACAAACTCAAGGTGCTTAGCTCTTGCCAGATTTTCCTAATTGGAAAGCACATACTGTTCAAATTGTTTGAGGAGATTGCGGTTTCTATAGTGAATGACTCTTGTGCACTGGCTACCATGAAATAGGAATATTCTTCTTTGTTAGGAAGATGTTAATAAAGAATTTGTTACACATTTTTTTGTATTTGGTACACATTCTTTGCATTTAAAAAGTGCATTCAAAATCTATTTATATACTGTATACACACTAAAAACGATGAAAAAACTAATAACGTCTGTAAAAGCTAATATTTACCAATTACCAAATTAGAAGATCCCCTGCCCTTTATAATTAACAGAATTATACTGGTCTAATTGCATTAATCTGCCCTGGTTTTGATGTTGATAAATAAACATTATAAATTATATATATATATATATATATATATATATATCCATCCATCCATCCATCCATCGTCAACCGCTTATCCTGTGTACAGGGTCGCGGGGGCTGGAGCCTATCCCAGCTAACATTGGGCTAAAGGCGGGGACACCCTGGACAGGTCAGCCAGTCCATCGCAGGGCCAATATATATATATATATATATATATATATATATATATATATATATATATATACACACTATTTAGCCTTTGCACACATCTTTGGTTGTGTGTTGATGTAGGGGTGCTTGATCCTTACTGAAGGTGCTGTGGGGGTACTTATGGCAAATGGTAAACACTGACCTAACATTACTAAACAACCCTACTTGAACAGGTTCATTGGTTAAAGCTTGATTTATATAGCAATTTTCATTTAAAGCTCCCAAAACAATAATGGAGATTCCTGACAATAAGGAAGAACCCTTGAAATGAACATGCCCTGTTGGCAAGATACAAATATAAAAAAGTAATCCTAAGATTATAATCAAAAGTCTAAGTTTGTGATGATAAGGTCAAGGTCACTTTTTTATAGAACACATTTAAATTTTTATTTAATTCAAATCAAAATGCCACAATGTCGGATATTTAATACACTAAAATTTCATTTTTCTTGTTTTCCAGCAAAAAATATGTACAATAAACATCCTTTAATAAATTATAAATGAACTTGTTTTCAGAAGATATATCGTCATTACAATTATTTTTCTTAAAAAATGTTGTTTCTTGTTTTGGCATAAGTCTAACACACACACACACACACACACACACACACACACACACACACACATATATATTTCTATGTAGATCTGAAAAAACTATTTTGTTGTCTATTATCTGAATAAACATTAAACATTAATAATTAACACAATTGTGCTTCTAAATTTGTCTAAAATATTGAGTAAGAAAATGTCTTTTGTAGTGTCAATTATGCTAATAACTATAACTATAATTTCCAATCAAATATGAATCATCCATATGATTATCAAACCTAATGAAATGTGACACGCACAGTAGCACACACAACCAACAAAGTAGCACACACAACCTTGGCAATAGAAAGGGTTAAATATTCTCTTACTGAATTACTTTAAACAGTATTATCTAATATCCTTGCAGAGAGACAGAGGAACTCAGGAGGCTTAAGCTTTAAATTCAATAATGTGGCCTGAGAGAAAACGTGGTAGAGCTAATAAAACTATCCTGTTTTGTCTTCCCGCCGCTATTCAAACAGACGATCAGTGTGATTGGTGGAATTCCTTCATGTGTTTGCGTTACTCCGGTAATAATGTGGAACATTCACTCAATGGCCTTCAATTCTGTAATGTTTTCATCATGATAGGAAATACCAAACATAAACTCTGACCTAGATGCCTGAATGGTAAATGCCAGCTACTGTCAGTGAATTATGATGATGAACAGAAGGCTTAAGTTATGTGTCAAGTATCTGCTTAGAGTATTGTACTGAATAACTTTAAATTCCCACCACTTTTTGAATTACTTGAACCTATAACCCAATAATTCTACCAAAAGCAAAAATAAACCTTAACCTTAGATATTGAGACTAATCTCTCTGTGAATTCGGTGACAGTAGGCTGAAAGTTCATCAACTGAATTTGGTCTGTGCTAACTGAAATGGAAGTGTTGTTGAACGTATGGACAAGTATGATCTATAGTTCCTGACTGAAATTCTAGACGTGCAAAAACCTGGATGTGTAATGCATAAGCATTACAATTTGGGGCAATTTGGTTGCTTAGGAGACCTGGCTGGAGTTACTCAGCACGCCCTGAATTCGAACTTGCAACTCCAGGGGTGGTAGTCAGCATCAATACTCGCTGAGCTACCAAGGTCCCCCTTTGTGTTTGTTTTTGAGTTGCCACAGTAAGCAATAGACTGGCATGACTTAAGGTCAATATTAGATAAACAAAATGGCAAAAAAGAAAGAGCTTTCTCAAGAAACTCATCAGTCAATCATTGTTTAGAGGAATGAACGCTGTACAATGCTTGAAATTGCCAAAAAAAAAAAAAATAATAATAATTTATATAAAGGTGTACACTAAAGTCTTCAAAGACAAAGGACAACTGGCTCTATCAAGGTCAGAAAGAGATGCGGAAGGTCAGATGTACAACTAAACAATAGGATAAGTGCATCTGAATCTCTAGTTTGAGAAATAGACGCCTCACATGTCCTCAGCTGACAGCTTCATTGAATTCTACCCGCTCAACACCAGATTCATGTACACAGTAAAGGGAAGACTCAGGGGTGCAGGCATTATGGGAAGAATTGCAGAAACACAGAAAATGGACAACAGATAATTTGAAAAGAGTGTTATGGTTCTTAACCCCATTGAGCTTTTTTGCGATCAGTTAGACTGTAAGGTGCGTGAGAAGTACCCGACAAGACAGTCACATCTATGGCAAGTGCTACAGGAAGCATGGGGTGAAATATCACCTGAGAATCTGAGTAGCTAGAATGCTAAGGATCTGCAAAGCTGCCATTGATGCAGGTGGAGGATATTTTTTATGAGAACTCTTTGAAGTACGTTAAGAAGTTCTGAAAAAACTAAAATTCAAATTATAATAGTAATTTTTCACGTTATTAATATCCTAACTATACATTGTGATCAGTTGAATGCCACTTTGGTGAATAAAAGTACCAATTTCTTTCCATAAGAGCAAAATCTGTACATTATTCCAAACTTTTGGCCACCAGTGTATATATATACACTCACCTAAAGGATTATTAGGAACACCTGTTCAATTTCTCATTAATGCAATTATCTAATCAACCAATCACATGGCAGTGGCTTCAATGTATTTAGGGGTGTGGTCCTGGTCAAGACAGTCTCCTGAACTCCAAACTGAATGTCAGAATGGGAAAGAAAGGTGATTTAAGCAATTTTGAGTGTGGCATGGTTGTTGGTGCCAGACGGGCCGGTCTGAGTATTTCACAATCTGCTCAGTTACTGGGATTTTCACGCACAACCATTTCTAGGGTTTACAAAGAATGGTGTGAAAAGGGAAAAACATCCAGTATGTGGCAGTCCTGTGGGCGAAAATGCCTTGTTGATGCTAGAGGTCAGAGGAGAATGGGCCGACTGATTCAAGCTGATAGAAGAGCAACTTTGCCTGAAATAACCACTCGTTACAACCGAGGTATGCAGCAAAGCATTTGTGAAGCCACAACACGCACAACCTTGAGGCGGATGGGCTACAACAGCAGAAGACCCCACCGGGTACCACTCATCTCCACTACAAATAGGAAAAAGAGGCTACAATTTGCAAGAGCTCACCAAAATTGGACAGTTGAAGACTGGAAAAATGTTGCCTGGTCTGATGAGTCTCGATTTCTGTTGAGACATTCAGATGGTAGAGTCAGAATTTGGCATAAACAGAATGAGAACATGGATCCGTCATGCCTTGTTACCACTGTGCAGGCTGGTGGTGGTGGTGTAATGGTGTGGGGGATGTTTTCTTGGCACACTTTAGGCCCCTTAGTGCCAATTGGGCATCGTTTAAATGCCACGGCCTACCTGAGCATTGTTTCTGACCATGTCCATCCCTTTATGGCCACCATGTACCCATCCTCTGATTGCTACTTCCAGCAGGATAATGCACCATGTCACAAAGCTCGAATTATTTCAAATTGGTTTCTTGAACATGACAATGAGTTCACTGTACTAAAATGGCCCCCACAGTCACAAGATCTCAACCCAATAGAGCATCTTTGGGATGTGGTGGAACGGGAGCTTCGTGCCCTGGATGTGCATCCCACAAATCTCCATCAACTGCAAGATGCTATCCTATCAATATGGGCCAACATTTCTAAAGAATGCTTTCAGCACCTTGTTGAATCAATGCCACGTAGAATTAAGGCAGTTCTGAAGGCGAAAGGGGGTCAAACACAGTATTAGTATGGTGTTCCTAATAATCCTTTAGGTGAGTGTATATATACTGTTGTGGGTTGAGCAAGAGACAGACACAGTGGGTGTGGCATATTATTTATTGAAAATAATAATAAACATAAAATGTCCAAAAATGGGGAAAATAGTGTCAAGGGGGAATGGTGATCAAAACAAAGGGAAATTTGGCAACCTCATGGGTCTCCATCAAGATCAAGGGAGTGTCCAAGGAATGGCCCATGATTGAGAGGGGTCCGATGGACACACGCACCCCCTCCTGGATCTGTGGGGCGGCGTTGTCATCAGCGGCCTCCCAGGCCCGCAGCAGGTGTGAGGGGAAGCGGCCTGGCCTCTAGCCCGTCGGGCGGGACTCGTGGTGTTCTCCCCTTGTGACACATCTACCTCATGCCAGCAGTTACAGAAATACCTTTCAATACATATATATTTTGTTAATTTCATGGTACCTAATGCATTAAGTGAATCTGATACAGTACTTAGAAGCAAATAAAAAGTGGTACCAATACATTTACATGAATAAGTAAGTGTTATGTATACCTTGCCTTGTCTCACGTTTGCCCTTTGTTTGTCATTTTTGTCACTTTCGTAGTTCCGTAGTTTTCATTTAGTCCCTTTTGTAGTTCCATAGTTTTCTTGTTAGCCTCGTGTTCTCTGTTCATTGTTTGCACCTGCCCTCGTTAATTTGCCATTTGCCTCTGTTTATTCCCTTGTTATCTTGTTGGAGTTCTGTTTGTTCATTGGCCCCTTTTTCTTATGTTCATGTATTTATACCCTGGTTTTTGGTTCAGTCCTGGTCAATCGTTGTATGTAGATGAATGTTGATGAATGTTGTCAAGCCTGGTCTGTGTTCCCTGCCTGAGTTCTCAGTTTATGTTTCATCGTGTTTTGTTTATTTTTTTCCCATTGTGGCTGTTTCCTTTGTGTTTATTTGTTTGTTTATTTAATAAAAGTTAAAGCTGCATTTAGATCCGCTCCCCTCATCTGCCTTCCAAGCCTCCCGTTCGTGACAGTAAGAAAACTGAATAAGATTTAACTTTTATTAGAGAATATATCTTGAATTAAGTTTATTTTTCCTACCCTACTGGAATTTATTTTCTTGTTTTAAGGATGAATCTGACAAAAAGTAGAAGAAGGAAAACATTTGCCAACTATCTATATTAAGGTTAATTGATGAAAAATAACCTTAATTTGCAATATATTCTCTGAAAACAAGTCTCATCAAACACAATATTGTTTTTAGAGTAAATATATTTTATTTTAAGAATGTTTTGATATTTTTACTCCAAATCCAGACTAAAATACTAATTATAGGAACTTTAGACCCAAAAATTTAAATTCTCTCATGATTGACTCTCCCATAAGCCATCCAAGATGTGTATGACTTTCCTTCTTCAGCAGAACCGAAGTGAAAAGTCAGTCTCAAATAATAAACATGAGCAAGGCCTAAATATTACTACAATACATCTCACCAAAAAAATGTCACAAACTCCAGCAGCTTAAAAAAAATAATAATAAAATTCCTTTGTGGGAGGAAAAAAAAAAATAAGTCAAAAAACAATAAAATACACAGAATTCAGAAACATGTTGGACTCACAATTTGGTTTAACATGTTTCTGAATTCTGTGTATTTTATTGTTTTTTGACTTATTTTTTTTTTTCCTCCCACAAAGGAATTTTATTATTTTTTTTTAAGCTGCTGGAGTTTGTGACATTTTTTTTTGGTGAGATGTACTGTAGTAATATTTAGGCCTTGCTCATGTTTATTATTTTATACCGCGCTCACTTCCATCTAGAGGTTTGGGACCTGCAAGCATTCTCTGTCAACAAAACGTGACTGGAGTTTGGTCCGGAAGACTCACGTGATCCTGAGACCCCGACCCGTCTATGTGCCCAAGGTTCCCACAACCCTTTTTAGGGATCAGGTGGTGAGCCTGCTAGTGCTGGCCCTGGAAGAGTCAGACCCAGCCTTATCATTGCTGTGTCCGGTGCTTGCTTTGCACATCTACTTGGATCGCACACAGAGCTTTAGACGCTCTGAGCAGCTCTTTGTCTGCTTTGGTGGACAGCGGAAAGGGAACGCTGTCTCCAAACAGCGGCTTGGCCACTGGTTTGTGGACACCATTGCATTGGCCTACCATACCCAGGCCGAGCCTGCCCCCTTGCGGGTTCGAGCACACTCAACAAGGAGTGTGGCATCCTTTTGGGCACTGGCCAATGGCACCTCTCTAGCAGACATCTGCAGAGAAACAGGCTGGGCAACATCCAATACCTTTGTAAGATTCTACAATCTCCGGATTAAGCTGGTTTCATCCCGTGTTCTTTCAGGTATGAACAGGTAAGTTTCGTAATACGGGACAGCTGGCCGGGTGTACCGCTTGCGTATAGCGCCTTTCCCCTCCAGGACGTGAAGTTGTGTGCTCTTTTCTCCCATGCGAGTTCACGGACCTGTGATCACCTCCTGTGAAATATCTTCCGTGGCATGGTCTCCCTTTGGTAGACCCATGCCTCCCTTGGGCAGAGCTCTCTCTGCCCCGGTCGATGTGATTTAGAGCTCCTCCCTTACAAATGGCAGGATCTACCGCCGGGCCCTTTCAATGTGCGGTCTTGAACCCATGTGATGTATTTTACACATGTTTACCCCACTTCGGGGCAGGGTGTGGTCTCCGTGTTGTCTTTTCCCCCTGAAAGAATAGGAAAGGAAAAGAATGCCTTTCCCGGCACATTTTATAAGCATTTATAGGCCCCAGCCAAATCTAATACTCAGTGGAGAGAAAACTGTCTCGGTTACTGTCGTAACCTCCGTTCCTCGATAGAGGGAAGGAGACGTTGTTTCCCTCTTGCCACAGGCTGTACTACCTGCTTGTATGTCTGGGACCTTGTCTTGGCTGCTCAGTACAAAACCTGAATGAACTTTGCTTTCCAGCTCCCTTTTATACCAGTATGTCCGGGGCAGTGGCATGCAAATTCCAATCGCCAATTCTCATTGGCCTTTTCTCAAAGATATGAGGTGTTTTGGGGCTCTCAAGAGCGACCCCTAGTGTCACTACATCGACACAGCATATCGTTCCCTCCATTAGGGAACGGAGGTTACTACAGTAACCACGACGATTCTTAAACCTTAGCTGAACACATACATTCATACTCTTAGCTTCTGATACGAAGGATCAGAAGAAATTCTGTCCATATGAAATTCTGTCAATTCGGTCCATAGGAAATTCTGCTTGAACTGTGAGACTGTTAAAAATCATATATGTCCTTTGCTTTCTGCCTCTATCAGACATTACTCAAGATATGAGTAGAATTTGTGCAGACAAATGAAACAAAATCTCTCCTGATTCTGATGGGGTTTGAGGTTACAATCACAATGACCTATTATGGGTCCTGTGCACTTCAGCTCTCACAGAAATGCAAATAGACGACCATATTAAAATGATTTATGTTTTAAATGCATTATACATTATTAATATTATTTTAGAAATACTGTATGTGTAACAAAAGTAATGTACTTAAAAGTAATTACCTTAATACAATAACTTCAATCTGATTACAATATAATATAAAATGTGTTGCACTACTTTTTGACTATGCATTAATTATATTACAGTAATTAATTACTTTGTAATCATATTACACCCAACAATGGTTGTAAGAACTATTAGTATGTCAAATTATTATCTAACGTATAATTAACCAAGCATAAAATGTAAGTATACAGTTTTAACTCATCAAATGCCTGTACCTTCCCAATTCCTGGTGTTCAAAATCAGGGGGTTTCAAACTTTTTGATGCAAAGGACCCCCAAATATGACAAGCACCTTGCAAGGGACCCCCTTCTAAAATATTTAAATTTCTATACAGTCCAGAGAAATATTAAGAAAAAAATGTAAGTTTGATATTATAAAGACAAGTAAAATAATTAGCTTTTATATTGTTACTGTACAAGAGCCAAAAATAAATCATTTAAATATTATCTATAGGGATGCACCATATTTTTCAAACAATTATTAACCAAATTAAACCATCGGCTATAAACATGGACATGAATCGGCAATATAAACCATCAGTTTGAGAAACATTTCAATTAAACTTAAAGACAGTTATGTCAAATTCATTAAATAAATCTTCGATAACACTTTATAATAATGGTCTGTCATTAATAGGTAATTATGCAGGAATTAACACAGGACAAATGAGTAGTACTACATTAACACTTTAGTTACTACTATTATCTAATATGGAAACGTGATTAACCAATCAGTAAGTAATAGCAAACTGATTGCCCAACCAGTGTATTCCTTGGGATATCTCTTCTGTTCTTTAAAAAATGATTAACTTCTACATATTGGGTATTGCTGAAGGTCTTTTTTTAAATAACTGGTAACCCATAAGTAATGAGTCAAGTGTTACCACTTAAGTATGAAGGAATTACTAATGATCTCGGCCATTATTTTAAAATGAAGGTCATGGTAACACATTATTAATTAATGAGATCTTACTGTTTCATTCCTTGGGAGTTAAAGATAATCTGGACCATTATTCTGAAGTGAAAAAACATTATAAAACATTAATAGTAACTGAGGTGTTACTTGTCAGTAAGTAATGAATACTAAGTGTTTGTTCCTAAATTTTATTCATTTAATCATACAGATAGTTAACAAACATTCACAAACATTGATTTTGTATTATTATTTTTTTCTGGCATTGAATTATGAATCATTGAAATAACTGGACATAATTGCATTGGCTACAAACCTTTAGGAGGATAATGCTTTTAACTGCTGGTGCTCACAGTTACTACATGTTTTAAAAGTCTTATCTCTTAGCATAAAGTAAAATAATAAAATGATGTGTCTAAAGGACAAGTGTGTTGATTTCACATGTGTACTTCCGCCCTAGACAGCCCACTCTGTAAATACATACAGTATTTTATCAAATCAATTTGACATGCTTCCTCCTTTGCCAATGTTCGGTATGAACAGAACAGAATGTATGTTAAAGTTTACCGTGTGCAGGTGGAGCAATGTGAGGGTGGAGCAAAATCACACTCGCTTTTCTTTTAGTTTCAGTGCGAGCATTGAATATAGCGAACCATGGTTGGATTAAAAGCTTGATGGACCAGTCACTCATTCTTTTTTTCATTGGATACTTCAAGTTACTTAGAAAAAAAATACACTTCTCTTAAAATTAAACACTTCTCGTAAGATTAACCTACAGTATATATCAATAAAAAATGTATTTAAAAAAGTTTTGTAAAAAACAAAATCAATGTTGCGTTGTGTATATTCAAGTGTATTCATTCATAAATAATGTGTTACCATGACCCTCACTTTAAAATAATTTGTAATTCCACTTGACTCATTACTTATGGGTTTCCAAAATTATTTTAAAAATACCTCCAGCAATATCGAACCTGCCAAAGTTCATAATTTGCAATAAACAGAAGAGATATCCCAAGGAATACACATGTTGGGCACATACTTCTGTAAGCTGGCTATGAGACTACCAGACACTGAGCTAATGTTCATACATGAATTCCAGCAAAGAAAGTATGTGAGGCGCATGTTTCTCTGAAGGCGCATTTCATGACAATGTTCACAGTAAAAACATAATCATTCACATTTTAGACACGTTAATGTTTTGATTAGTAATTAATTAGTAGTTATTTTAAATTAGCCATAGTTAGTTGATAGTTCTCAATTAGGATTGATTACCTAACAGTGAACTACCTCAGTCATCAGTTTGCTATTACTTACTGATTGGTTAATCATGTTTCCATATTAGTTAATTGTAGTAAGAAAATGTCAATGTAGTACTACTCATTAATCCTGCATTAATTCCTGCATAGTTACCTATTAATGATGGACCATTATTATAAAGTGTTACCATAGCTTTTTACATTTTTAATTTGGAACATATTTTAAAACAATGGCAATGACAAATTATCAGAACGTTTCCCACTTTATATGTATTCACACTATTTGGTCTTTAATCCAGATTTCATAAACAGAATAATATTGATGTAATATTAATTTGGCCCCCCTCTTTAAAAAGTCCTAGTTACTGAGTCTTCCTTAAGCGATCAGACTTATGATTTTTGTTTGGCAGATGAGAAAACCTGAGCAATATCTTAGGACCAGAATATCATAAAGACTTTGTGGTGGGCTCCTTTGACTATGGCCAGTAAACCACGTAGAACACCCTAGCATCATAGTGGTTAGTTTTGCATGGGTCTATCACCAGTCAAATTGTCTTCAGAAAATGTGCAAATCTAATTTTGTCAATCATGATGATCTAAAATAGTCCTCCATTTGTCTTTGCAACAACTTTTGTTCACCTGGAATGCTGTCATTCAATTTTTGGACCAAGTGAGTGGGATATTGCACCATACTGTTGTTCTTTGAAAGACGAGGGAGGTTGATTTCTAAAATCTTTCAACAGTTGGCATACAACAATTCAGGTTGAAGGCATTCTCCAAGTGTAAACCTGTCCTGGAAAGGAAATAGCATGAAAGATGACACGTTAGGCGGCATTGCTTTTTCCATGGCTCAGGGATTAGTACTTTTTGTTCTGCTTGTACCAGTTGAAACATCTGTGTGGATTGGCCTTTGGATATAAGCAGTTTCTAATGGACAGCTCTGCCAAAAATCCCAGCTTTGTGATGTCGACGACGTTCAATGTTTGTTGAGACTGTGTCAAAAAGGTGCTGATTCAAGTCTCTGGTAATTCTTGAGGCTGCACTTTTGTGACCTTTAGCTACTATCCTGTGAACTGTCTGTCTATCCTTGCTTCAACTTGCAGAAAGAAAGAGAGAGGTAATAATGCCTGGTGTGTATTGCACAATTTTCATGATTTTGTCATCTGAGACAAAACTAGTAGGAAGGGTAATTCGACCAATTTAATTTACTTCAGAATTCTCTATGACCAAGATCTGTTGGAAGTCAGACACCCCACCTTAACCCTATCTAACCATAACCCTAACCTAACCCTAAGTTACACTATCCATAACCCATTTATTTCAAATAGAGACCCAAGATAGAATTCGAAGTTCATTACAATGAAGCAGTTGGCTTACCTTGGTGGTCAGACAGCCCTCGAATGAGACAATTTTATCCTCTCCCAAAGATTCACAAACAACCTGAGAAATGGATGGTTCCCTTTAAAGTTCCATGCGGCCATCCAATTGTCAAAGATTGCGATTCAGATTCGTATCACGTGGCTGAATTCATTGACTATTACATCAACCCACTGTCTCTGAAACACATATAGTTACATCCAGGACACATATGACTTTGTGAATAAAATAAAACATTTGATTGTATCTGACACTGCTTTTTATTTACTATTGAAATTAATTCTTTGTACACCAATATTGATATACTGTTGGGTTTACAGGCAGTTAGTGACACATTTTCTAAATATCCAGATAATGAGACCTTTTACAATTGATTTATTTATTTATTTATTCACACATTTTACAAATGTTAGAACTAAGTTTGACATGTAATGACTTGAGTTTATGGAAAAAACTACCTTCAAATCCACAGGACCGAAATGGGGAAAATGTTTGCACCGGTGTATGACAAACTTTATATGAGCACCTGGGAAGATTCTGCATTTCTAAAATGCAGTCATTTACCAAGGGTATGTTTTAGATTTTAGATGATATATTTGGGATTTGGACTCATTCTGAGGAAGAGTTCGGTGGATTTTTAGAGGTTTTAAATTCTCATCACCCATCAATTAGTGTTATAACCTACAAAGAGAGAAAATAGAGTTTTTAGACACACTAACTTTTTTTTAGATTGTCAGAGAATGGCACGAAAAGCTTAGCAACCAAGGTGTGTTTAAAGAAACAGATAGACATGCTCTTTTACACAAAACTAGTTTTCATCCAAAGCATACCTTTAGGGGTGTCATGAACCCCGCTCCCTCGCTCCGCCCCCCTCGAGCTTCCACGCTCGTTCCGCCCCCTCGAGCTCCCACGCTCGTTCCGCCCCCTCGAGCTCGCACGCTCTTTTTGCTCGCTCGAGCCCTCACGCCCACTTTGCTCCTACTCGCTCACATGCTCGTAGGCAATCTCCCTTCCTCGAGTTTCTCACGCGTTTCCAATCCCCCAGAACATTATGACCACCTGCACTCGCGTCATCTGCACTCCTGCACATTAGTTTCACCTGCACTCGTCTCATCACCTGTCATGGTTTACACCTGCACTTGCCCCTATATATATCACTACCCTTTCGTCTCATGGTTGTTGGTTATTGTATTTAGTTTCACGTGTCTTTGCCCCCGCTAGTCTCGTCTAGTTTTGACCTCCTCTTGTTCACCTCTTAGCTTGCCAGCTCCCCTTGTTCCCCTGTCTTTTGCTCCCACTTGTTATTCTTATTCTGATTACCCCGGCTTTGACCCCTACGCTCTCGTTGACCACTCTCTCCTGGATTTGCCCCTTTACCCTATCTTGAGTCCCCGGCTTCGATTTAACCCTCACCCTGACCATTCTTCACTGGATTTGCCCTGTTTTTGTACTGTTGCCTGCTTTGTTGGAATAAAGCAGTTTTCTCCGACATTGTGACTGTCTCGTCTTGTGTTTGTGTGTGCGGGTTACATAATAACCAACCTCACCGAAGACAGTCACTATGTGTCGCGCTGAGGATTCGCGCAGCTCACTAGAGCGGAGGAACACGTCACATTCAGCGCGAGGAGCTACGGTGTGGAAACTTGACCAAGCGCTCGCGGCCCAGGGGCAGCAAGTATGTTCTATGTCTGAAATGTTTCACCCTGTTTCACCTGTGTCTGCCCCTGAGCCCGTTGATGCTTTCCACGCATCCGTGAGCGCCGTATGCTCTCCATCCCCGGAGAGGTTTTATGGCTCATCGGACGCGAACCAAGGGTTTTCCGTGCAAGGCAGTGGTTATGTAACTCATAACCCCGTCCTTGACATTATGGAGCCAGCGGCCCGACTCTTGGGTTTGCGCCAGGGGAGCCAACCCTTGGAGGCTTATATTATGGATTTTTGTGCCCTGGCATACCAGGTGAATTTTGATGAGGTGGCTCTGAGAGACATTTTTCAATTTGGACTGAATGAGCCAGCCTCATCATTCATGCCTGGTGGTCGCTGCTCTCTCAACCTGGCTCAGTTTATTGACCTCGCCCTACTGTACGCTGGTTCCTCGTTTACTGTGGGGGAGGCAGAAACTGAACCAGCGTTCCATACCACGGCCCCCGTCTTGAAGCCTAACATGGCCCCCATCTTGAAGCCTACCACGGCCCCCGTCTTGAAGCCTACCACGGCCCCCATCTTGAAGCCTACCACGGCCCCCGTCTTGAAGCCTACCACGGCCCCCGTCTTGAAACCTGTCGCGGCCCCCGTCCCGAAGCCTGTCGCGGCCCTAGCCCCGAAGCCTGACACGGCCCTAGCCCCGAAGCCTTACACGGCCCTAGCCCCCGAAGCCTGACACGGCCCTAGCCCCGAAGCCTTACACAGCCCTAGCCCCGAAGCCTGACATGGCCACAGTCCCGAGGCCTGTCACGGCCCCAGTCCCGAAGCCTGTCACGGCCCCAGTCTCGAAGCCTGGCACGGCCAGCGAGTCAACGCCCATGCCTGCCACGGCCAACGAGCCAGCGCCCATGCACGCCACGGCCAATGAGCCAGCGCCCTTGCCCGCCACGGCCAACGAGCCAGCGCCCATGCCCGCCACGGCCAACGAGCCAGCGCCCATGAACGCCACGGCCGGCGAGCCAGCGCCTGTAGCCTCGACCATCCCCATGGCCACGTCCCCTGTTGGCCGAGGACGCAAGAGAAGGAAGAGGGCCCCTTCTCCCCAGTCTCGTCTTGTGCTCAAGACCGCAGAGGTTCCCTCAGAGTCTTCCACAGCTCTACCGACCTCTGCTCCACCCTCAGAGTCTTCCACGGCTCTGCCGGGTTCTGCTCAGCCCTCAGAGTCTTCCACGGCTCTACCGGGTTCTGCTCCGCCCCCAGAGTCTTCCACGGCTCTGCCGGGTTCTGCTCCGCCCCCAGAGTCTTCCACGGCTCTGCCGGGTTCTGCTCCGCCCCCAGAGTCTTCCACGGCTCTGCCGGGTTCTGCTCCGCCCCCAGAGTCTTCCACGGCTCTGCCGGGTTCTGCTCCGCCCCCAGAGTCTTCCACGGCTCTGCCAGCCTCTGCTCGCCCCTCAGAGCCCTCGCGGCCTCCGCCTCTCGAGTCTCCCAAGGCTCCTCCTCCCAAGCCTCCCAGGGCTCCTCTCAAGCCTCCCAGGGCTCTTCCTCTCGAGCCTCCTAAGGCTCCTTCTCTCGAGCCTCCCAGAGCTCTACCTCCCAAGCCCCCCAGGGCTCCTCTCAAGCCTCCCAGGGCTCTTCCTCTCGAGCCTCCTAAGGCTCCTTCTCTCGAGCCTCCCAGAGCTCTACCTCCCAAGCCCCCCAGGGTTCTGCCTTTCAAGTCTCTCGAGCCTCCCAGAGCGCCGCCTCTCAGGGCTTCTCCTCCCGAGTCTCCCAGGGCTCCTCCTCCCAAGCCTCCCAGGGCTCCTCTTCTCGAGCCTTCCAAGGCTCCTCCTCCCAAGCCTCCCAGGGCTCCTCCTCTCGAGTCTTTCAGGGCTTCCCCTCCCAAGCCTCTCAGGGCTTCTCCTCTCGAGTCTCTCAGGGCTCCTCCCCCCCTCAAGCCTCTCAGGGCTTCCCCTCTCGAGTCTTTCAGGGCTCCTCCTCCCCTCGGGCCTCTCAGGGCTCCGTCCCTCGAGTCTTTCATGGCTCCACCCCTCGAGCCTCTCAGGGCTCCGTCCCTCGAGTCTTTCATGGCTCCACCCCTTAAGCCTCTCACGGCTTCGCCTCTCGAGTCTCTCAGGGCTCCTCCTCCCCTCGAGCCTCTCAGGGCTCCATCCCTCGAGTCTTTCATGGCTCCACCCCTCAAGCCTCTCACGGCTTCACCTCTCGAGTCTCTCAGGGCTCCTCCCCCTCTCAAGCCTCTCAGGGCTTCCCCTCTCGAGTCTCTCAGGGCTCCTCCTCTCCTCAAGCCTCTCAGGGCATCTCCTCTTGAGTCTTTCAGGGCTCCACCCCCTTCCAAGCCTCTCAGGGCTTCGTCTCTCGAAGTCTTCCAGGGCTCCTCCTCCTCCCGAGCCTCTCGGGGCTCCGTCTCTTGAGTCTTTCATGGCTCCCCCCCTCGAGCCTCTCGAGCCTTCCAGGGCCCCACCTCTAGAGCCTCTCGAGTCTTCCACGACCTTTTCCCCGAGCCTCTCACAGCTCTACTCCCAGAGACTCCAGAGCTTCCTAGGGCTCCGTCTCTCAAGCCTCCTACGGCTCCGCCTCCCGAGCCTCCTACGGCTCCGCCTCCCGAGCCTCCCACGGCTCCACCTCCCGAGCCCATCACGGCTCTGCTCCCAAAGACTCCAGAGCTTTCTATTGCTCCGCCTCTCAGGCATCCTACGGCTCTACCCCCCGAGACTACAAAGCCTGCCAGGTCGTCGCCTCGGGGACCTCCCACGGCGCCACCTCCATTGGCTCCACCTCCTGAGCCTTCCAGGCCTTCCCCCCTAAAGCCTCCTTCGGCTCCACCTCCAGAGCCTTTCAGGCCTTCGCCCCTAAAGCCTCCTTCGGCTCCACCTCCAGAGCCTTCCAGAACCCCACCTCCAGAGCCGCCTACAGTGCCGCCTCTGATGGCACCGCCTTTCACGGCTCAGCCCGGACTTCCTGACCCTCTCCCTGTCCTGTGGCCTCTTCCCTGGCCTCCGGACCCTATTCCTGTCCGGTGGTCACCTTCCAGACCCCCGGATCCAGTCCCTGTCCTCCAGTCGCCTTCCAGACCCCCTGACCCTGTCTCTGCCCTACGGCTGCCCCCTAGATCTCCCGACCACCCGCCTGTCCACTATGTTCCCCCAGACCTTGCCTTGATACTGCCCATTGACCCCATGGACTGTCTCATTTCCCTCTGTGCCCCTTGGACTGCCCTCAATTTTGTTTGTTTGTTTTGTGGGTTGTCTGTTCAGGGTTTTTTGTTTGTTGGGTTCGTCCAGCACCACTTCCTCGCAACCGAGTGCGGCCGTCAGGAGCCGTCCGTTTTAGAGGGGGGAGTACTGTCACGAACCCCGCTCCCTCGCTCCACCCCCTCGAGCTTCCACGCTCGTTCCGCCCCCTCGAGCTCCCATGCTCGTTCCGCCCCTTCGAGCTCGCACGCTCTTTTTGCTCGCTCGAGCCCTCACGCCCACTTTGCTCCTACTCGCTCACATGCTCGTAGGCAGTCTCCCTTCCTCGAGTTTCTCACGCGTTTCCAATCCCCCAGAACATTATGACCACCTGCACTCGCGTCATCTGCACTCCTGCACATTAGGTTCACCTGCACTCGTCTCATCACCTGTCATGGTTTACACCTGCACTTGCCCCTATATATATCACTACCCTTTCGTCTCACGGTTATTGGTTATTGTATTTAGTTTCCTGTGTCTTTGCCCCCGCTAGTCTCATCTAGTTTTGACCTCCTCTCGTTCACCTCTTAGCTTGCCAGCTCCCCTTGTTCCCCTGTCTTTTGCTCCCACTTGTTATTCTTATTCTGATTACCCCGGCTTTGACCCCCTATGCTCTCGTTGACCACTCTCTCCTGGATTTGCCCCTTTACCCTATCTTGATTCCCCGGCTTCGATTTAACGCTCACCCTGACCATTCTTCACTGGATTTGCCCTGTTTTTGTACTGTTGCCTGCTTTGTTGGAATAAAGCAGTTTTCTCCGACATTGTGACTTGTCTCGTCTTGTGTTTGTGTGTGCGGGTTACAAGGGGATAGTTAAGTCCCACTTGATTAGGTTTCATAGAATTTGCAGTTGCCATGAAGAAGCCACTCAGATATTACTCAAGACCCTTAGATCCAGAGGTTATGTGGGACGTTTTCTTAAATAAATAAATAAAGAGTGAATTAAAACAGAGTTTTGTAACAAATGAAAATACATAAAAGATAACAATCAACAAAAAGTATACCATTTGTACTTACCTTTTCTCACCAACCGTTTAAATATACTAAAGCGAACATGAGTTTGATTTATGCTTATTCAAAGAATAAAAACCTCAAGGATCTATTTAGTACATTCTAGTTTGAATAAAAAGAATAATAAAATAAAAGGGGACATACATTTAATGTAAACTAAATACATTAAAACGATTATTCTTAGGTTAGGAATTTGTATACTTTGAATGTCAGAAATTATATATAGGAGAGACCAAAAATGCATTGAAATATAGATTACAACAACACTTGTATCAAATTAGATGAGGCAAGAAGGACACTTTATTATAGAATACACAGACTCACTTAAATACAGATAAGATTAAGATTCAACTTTATTGTCATTGTGCAGAGTACAGGTACAGAGCCAATGAAACGCCGTTGTTTTCACAAATCCCAACTAAGCTGGGGTCAGAGCACAGGATCAGCCATGAAACAGCACCCCTGGAGCAGATAGGGTAAAGGGCCTTGCTCAAGGGCCCAACAGTGGTATCTTGAAAGTGCTGGGGTCAAGAACCCCTGACCTTTCAGTCAGTAACCCAGAGCCTTAACCGCTGAGCTACCACTGGTCCCCAAAGGGTGTGGAGAGTAAGACAGGTTGGACAAAAGAACAAAGACAGAGAGTTTAAAGGATATGGATTAGGATTTTAGATACTTGGGATCCCCTTGTTTTAAATGAAAGGTAGATGACAAAGAAATATAAATGTAAATAATACCTTGTAAGCCTGGTGACCCCTCCTCTCCTTGTTTTACTTACCTGATATCAAGAGTAGTGAAGAATTCTTTCACAACGGGGAGCGAACACTAAGCATCATAACTCATCAATATCTCTAAAACAGACCCTCTAACCCCTAAACCAACCATCAAACCTAACCACAACCATCTGTAACATTAAGATAGAAAGTGGAAATGGCAGATGTTCTTCTTTATATATATATATATATATATATATATATATATATATATATATATATATATATATATATATATATAAACAGTTAGTTCGGTCCTCAAATCTGATTGGATGAGAGACGTTCCATGAGCACTGATGGTCTGACACCATCAACACTCTGACGCTTCACTGTATGTGTATCACTCCGCTTGTGTTCGTGCCATTCTAAAGTGTAAGAGCAGTGCATATGTGTTGAGAGCTATAGGTTGTCTTTTTTTTACATTACATATGTTAGCCAGCATGTGGTGGCAAAATATAATTTTTGTGTGTAATATGTGCCAGTTAGGTGACGTGAAGTGAATCCGCAGCTAGTGTGTACATAAAACAGCTCTTTGTGATCGCTTGTATTACTACTACACTACTAAAGCTATGAAATAGCTTTAAATGGCTTTAAACGAACAACTTCAGCTTTACGGCTCATCACAGCTGAGAGACACAACAGACTGATCAATTACACAATGTGTGCTGTTTAAAATGTCAGAGGACATTACGGTTTCTATAGTGATCCACACTTGCGCACTGACTACTGCAAAATAGGGAGAAATACCCCAGCTTGGACGCTATTTTTCCACTGAGAAAGCTGATCTTCAGAAAGCTGACAGCATCTCTGCTTGGGTGTGGCAACAGGTGATCACACACACTCTGTCTCTATCTCTCTCTCTCTCACACACACACACACACATGCACACATCCTTGTTTATCCAATAACTTGTTTGAAACAGCACAAGCTGTGATACTATTTCTGAAGTGACATTTTTGAATTACTAATGAAGGCTTGGATGCATCATTCGTTTTGAAGCAGCTACGGCAGATTCTGATCCGCCGCGTAATAATGTAGTTCCATGCACAAATGCGTTTTTAGGTCCGCACTCAGTTTTTCCTAATATTTAATTGAACTGTTGTATATATGAAATATCACACTCGCAATCTTGATATATGGCCCTAAATCAGCACTGATATGATTACCTATGGCACTCAACCTGCGGCCGAATCACAGCAGTGCTGTTGTAGGGCCATATCGCACTCTTGCTCATGTGATATTGAAAAAATATATAGAATATATATATTAGGGCTGTGCGATTAATTTGACCAAAAATAATGTTAAAACAATTTACACATTTAATCGCAATGCTTTCCTGAGATATTCAAGCTTGTAGTAGCACCTGTTTTCTCCAGAGGGCAGTAAGTGAAATTTCAGCTGTGTGAGCAATACACAGTTTATTACAGTGAACAAAATATTAACAGCTCTTCAGCAGACACACACACACAAACATGCGTTACGTTCTTGCGTTCAAAACACTTGAAGGAGCGCAAATGCGAACCAAGGGATCTCAAGATTTGTTTAAAGACTGAGTATTAAACTATATTTAACTTGAAACAGTGACCTAAACATTTTACTTTTATGACGCAACAGACCCGAGACGCGACACAAGCATGTCTGACGCAGGTTGTATGGTCTTTACCTCATACATATTTAATTACCAACAAGGTTAAGGAGGTGTCCTTTAAACTGTTACACCATTTTTAACCAGTCAATCTTTATTTAAGAAACATGCTCCCTGAAATAGATCCACTTTGCTCCTTCTGTAACGCTGTAGATGAATCTGCCCCTCACCTTTTTTGGGAATCTGTCCACACTGTAGTTTTTTGGAGAAAATTTTGTTTGTTTGTACGTACCACTATTTTAACTAGTTTTTCTTTGCTTTATAAAGACGTTTTATTTGGTTTTCACAGATTTGATAACTTAAGTTAATATTTTCTGATTAATCTGTTTATTTTTCTTGCCAAGTTTTTTATACATAAGTGTCAATTTATGTCTATAAAGCCCCTATTTGCACTTTTGTGTAAAGACTTGAAATATTATTTAAATACTCTTTGTACCTCCAACAACTCCAAAGCATTGAAAACCATTGCACTATGTAATGAATATAATGTCTTGGCATTATTGTAAAATATATCTGTAGTATTTTGTACTATGTATACCCCTGGCTTGTTTCCAAAAAAAAAAAGAAAATGTCTGACGCAGGTGTACATTGAGGGGTCCTTAAACAAGCCCTCATAATAAATCTCAACTGATTGACAAATTCACTTGTGAAATGGATTGCTGTGAACTGTATGCCAATGATTGACTTATGATCAATAATATGGTAGTAAACAATGCATTGAATTCTAAAGCTACTTTTTTATATTGTCTTATCAATGATGAACTCTTCTACTACAAGAATGTAATGCATTTTAATTATCTGAATATTTTTTATTTTATATATATATATATATATATATATATATATATATATATATATATATATATATATATATATATATAATTGTTTAATATTTAAAGATAACTATGTATAATTATTTCATCATTATATATTGAATTATTGTTATATGAGGGGCTTTCTCAGCAAATATTTGTATATGTGATTATCGGGACACCATGTCATTAATTCAATTAAAAATTGTAAACGATTGACAGCCCTAATATATATATATATATATATATATATATATATATATATATATATATATATATATTTATACTACCGGTCAAAAGTTTACTCATACTTTATTATATATATTTTTTTTCCTTCACATTTTAGAATTATATTAAAGTCATCACAACTATAGAATAACATAAATGGAACTATGGTAATTATGTTGTGACTAAACAAAATCCAAAATAAATGAAAACTGTGTTTTATTTTAGCATCTTCAAAGTAGTCACCCTTTGTCTAGAATTTGCAGAAATGTACTCTTGACATTTTCACAAGCAACTTCTTGATGTATCACCCTGGGATGCTTTTTAAACAGTATTTATGTAGTTCCCATCTATGTTGGGTGCTTATTGGCTGCTTTTCTTTATTATTTGGTCCAAGACCAAAAACTTTTTTTTATAAAATATTTGTTTTATATTGAAATAAATTAATATGTTGGCACAATTATATTTTTGTCTACAAAAACTTATTTCAAACATTTAAGCATAAACCTTCAGATCAAAAGATTTTTAAGATCATGAGAAACAAGTGTTTCAAAACTTTTGACCGGTAGTGTATATATAAATATTTTTATTTTTTTTATAACACTTTTGTGAGCACACATACATAGGTACATATATATATGTGTGTGTGTGTGTGTGTGTGTGTGTGTGTGTGTGTGTGTGTGTGTGTGTGTGTATGTGTGAGCGTGTATTTATCACTTTGTGGGGACCAAATGTCCCCATAAGGATAGTAAAACCCAAAATTTTTGACCTTGTGGGGACATTTTGTCGGTCCCCGTGAGGAAAACAGCTTATAAATCATACTAAATTATGTTTTTTGAAAATTTAAAAATGCAGAAAGTTTTCTGTGAGGGTTAGGTTTAGGGGTAGGTTTAGGTTTAGGGGATAGAATATAAAGTTTGTACAGTATAAAAACCATTATGTCTATGGAAAGTCCCCATAAAACATGGAAACACAACATGTGTGTGTGTGTGTGTGTGTGTGTGTGTGTGTGTGTGTGTGTGTGTGTGTGTGTGTGTGTGTGTGTGTGTGTGTGTGTGTGTGTGTGTGAATATGTATGGGCATGCATATAAAATGGAGGGAAGGTGGCAAGGATCTGTGCATGTGCTTCCTCTACACCGATGAGTGTCGAATTCAGTAGTCCCCTAACCTAACCCTAAGTTACACTGTTAACCTTACCCCTAACCCTAACCCTAAAGCCCTGGGTATACTTCCATTTTGATGCAAACGCTCACATCTGCATACAGTTGAAAGCGAGCTTGTCAAAAATCTCCATATGCTCCATATTACACAGGTGGTTGGTGCATGCACACTAGACTTTCTCTTCAGGGGTTTAGACCCATAAAGATGTCTCTACATTCCTTCAGACTGGAGTTATACAAATGCAGGTATCTCTTGACCCCAGCACACGTTCTTGATTTCTACATCTGTTATTGTTTTACAAATTTCTACATCTCATGATGTTTAGTGGCATCTACATTTTCTAGCGCTTCTTTGCAGAACAAGCTTTTTCTTCTTCTTCAGAAAGCTGACAGCATCTCTGCTTGGGTGTGGCAACAGGTGATCACACACACTCTGTCTCTATCTCTCTCTCTCTCTCTCATACACACACACCCACGCATACATCCTTTTTTATCCAATAACTCGCTACATTTTCTAGTGCTTCTTATAGCTACACAATAAGTACACGTTTGTTTATATTCCACTGTTATTAGATAGTAGGCAAAGACACCTAATATAAAATGTGACCGCAGTTGTAAACTGTTTTTATGGTAATTTATAAGGCGGTAATAAAAACAAATGCATTCTGTGCAAATTCTGCCATGATTTGGCCATCTGAGACAAATTTTTGGGTTCATAAAGTAAAATTCTTTTGGGCAAATTCAGCAGTGTTGATTACCTTAGTGTTACATTCTCACCGAGAGCTAAAAAAAACGTATCTTAGCCGTGTGTAAACATACAACATTCATCTAGTCGAGAACAAATAGGAGCACAGCAAAAAGAGAGTAACAGAGAGAAAGAGAGCTTATGTTCAGTTTAAAAGGTTGTCTTGTCTATATGATATGCAACAGATATGCCCTATTCAGATGGGATTAGTTTTCTAAATGAGTTTGAGTTACAATTAGTATCACTGAATGTCTGAGATTTAAGGTTTATTAAAGAGGTTGGAGTGTCTGTTTTCTAGACGTGGGAGTTACAGAAGGTTGAACACATAATTTAGATGATAAAATTAACGCTTCTTTTAAAATGTGTCAGTTTAAATAAAAAAATTACTTATCATTTTAAAAATACATTTTAAATATTGAATGATTACATTTATTGATTTAATTGTAAATTATTAATTACACATTATAATTCGCATGAGTTTACAGAAGTTGCTGCTTATAATAAACCCAATGAAATAAGCAATACTTATCAGTGAATGATATAATATATACCATTTTGTAATTGAGCGGAGAAATTAAGGTGGGTATCTTAACTGACGCTGATGTTATTACAGAGGCCAGTCTTTGCAGCTTCCGCAATGTGGCTCTCCTTGTTCATTTTATTTTCTTATTTTTCATCGGATAGCAAAAATCTACATTCAAATTGACAGTTGCTCAACAGGCTGAAGAGTGGCTTGCATGCGATCTTAACGGTAGTTCAAGTAGATCCGAATACATGAGGAGAAGTGTTGTGAAAATTCAGTATCATGACCCTTGATTTAGCTGAAAAACAGTGGGTCATTTGCTCTGGAATTTTTACTGAGGTTGTGTGAAAAACAAAGACTTGTCAGATTCCGATGGAATTAAAATCACAAAGTACGTCTGGGCAACACGAATTTCCCTAACCTCCTCAGGGCAAAACTAGTCCTGTCTGAATAGGGCTATAGACAGACTGTTATTTAGCATTCCCGTAATGTTAAATTATAGATCAAACTTTCCTCGACTTTGTATTCATTTACATTTTGGTGCAACCTCCAGCTTTTTCCATTTTCACACAAAATTGGTGTGTGTGTGTGTGTGTGTGTGTGTGTGTGTGTGTTTGTGTGTGTGTGTGTTTTACCCCTGCTCTTTCAAAAAGCAATGTGTATACTGTCATGTCAAATATTTATTATCATCTTCCTTTTGTTTATCCATGTGAAGTGTTATTTTTTAAATGTTAAAATACGTTCTCCTTTCCCAACCCAACCGCCCTGACATTTTAACTGACCCAGAGCCATACAGAGAGAGAGTTGCGACAACTCCATTGACTCCAATGGAACGTTTTTTTTTTTACAGCAACGGCGGCTCGTGGAGCCTCTCAATAGTTCCCGGAAGTAGCAGCAAACACATGCCGCGCCGTAGAGATGCAGCAGAACAAACCGTTTGTGACGCACTTTTAAAAGGTGAGACGTTTAAAGAATAATATTATCTTATTCTGTATATTATCAGCACATCTAAATAAAAATAACTTGTAAATTAAAACCTTATAGTTGAGTATTACTCATTAAATTAGGAGATAAGGGATGTTATCGGATAACTAACAGATTAGGCAAGGATTGGAGCTGGATAAAGTTAGTAACGAACACCCTATTAATTGTAAAATCTGTTCTCTTGATTCAGTTTCATCCATTGTTTTTTTTAAAAAAGTAATATCGTAATATATTGTTACAATTTAAAATAACTGTTTTCTATTTTAATGTATTTTAAAATGTAATTTACTCCTGTGATGCCAAGCTGAATTTTCAGCCTCATTACTTTTGAACGGCAGTTTATATACGAGTATGCTTAAGTTGTTTTAAAGCTGAATATATTGTGTATATGAATAAGTATTGTAAGAATTATACATTAGATATATAATATTTATAATTCATAAATAATTATATTACTATATATAGAATTGTAAGAATTGTAAACAATAAGCTTCATTTCACTAAATTTTACAGTTACGTAACTGCTGCTAATAGTTAATAGTTCATTGACCCATTGTGCGGTGCGAGCTGGAAATCACCTGTCACCAGCCTGTCTCTGTACTATCTGAAAAGTCATAAATATGACATTAGTTACCATGAGATTAGTGAAAACAATGAACATGAGGTAACATAAAAAGGCAACAGAAACCCTAGCCTGAAATAAGTTGAGGCAAATAACGGTAAGCGAACACTAATCCTCAAATATTAGCTGATTTGATCTTTAAAAAAACAACATTGCTGTAACAACATACTCATGCTACATACATATGTCGGTGTGTTACATAAATATATCAAATAAATGCATTTATTGACTATCGCAGTTCTGTCACTCTACTCTAACAGTTTGAAATGCCCGCCAAAGCACTTCCTGGAACTATCTGAAGTCTACGTGAATCACGTGACGATCAAGCATTTAGAACTTCCGTTGTCGCAACTCTCTCTCTATATGGCTCTGAACGGACCTATAGCAGACAGGGGTGATTGGGAAACCTGTTTGAAAAAGGTTAGAGAAAACTTTGTCTTTATTCTTACATTTCCACTTGGTGCCACTAGTGGTGCAAAAACGAAAACCTCTACCTTTAATATGTATTTACATCTATTTGAAGTATTGCGTTGTGACCTGTGGACAGGTGATTTTAGGAGTAGTGAGTGGTAATGTAAAGAGAAGTTACAATGATGCAACATTGTAGTGTAACAGTCTACATTCATAATTCTAGAGAAATATATTAACTTTCTAGTGACCATCTTGAATCAATTTCAAAGTGTACGTAAATTGTGCTATTTTTAAAACAGGGCTGTAACGATTAGTCGACATTATTGGCAACTATAGTCAAGATCTATAGTTTTTTGATCTTATTTAACACAGCATTTGATTATATGAAATTGTAATGATGATGTAATGGTAACCAGCTGGTACGTAATAGTTGTGCATTGTGTAAACCTCACTCTCCTGGTCTTAAGAGATGCACTAGCGACCAAGGCTAGAAACCATTAGCTTTTATAGACTCTTTGCTACCACGTCGACTCCCATGCTGGGGATCACCAGTTCGAATCCCGCCCGGGGTGGGTTGAGTAGGACCGGTGGCAATGCTACTCAAATGCATGAGAGAAGAGGAAGAAAACAAAGAAAACAGTCCAGACACACTCCAAACTTCTCAAACAGCCAAAGGTGATGTAGATTGCAAGCTAGATTGCATTGCCTTAATCGTACAATATCCCAAGAATCAATTTTGTGTTAATCAGTAATACTAAATAATTAAACAGTAATTAGGAGCTTTTCCCACCACTAACACACTGCAGGTCTATTAGAAGGAGTTATTGAAGTGTGATGTGAAATCCTTGTCAAAGCAGACAGCTAATGCCTCATCCCTGTTCTTTATAAAATGTTACCAAACAGGGAACTATTTGTTAATAGCTCTATCTATCTATTTCTCTTATATACTAAAAAATCATAAATGGGCCTCCTTTGGTCAGTAAGCTTATGAACAAATCTTTTTTGCTGCTTTCCTGTCTTATTCTAATTTTAGATGTTTAGTATATAGGCCTCATTAAAATGTCTTATGGCAAGATTCGAACCAGACATGAACTTGTGTTGAATGCATGATCACCAGGGCTCAATTTTTCAGGCTAACTGTTAAGCCACAGCTCTAACTCAGAAATAGTTCTCCATAGTTTTCTGTGATAACCTGGATAACTGAGAACCATCAGAAACAGACAACGCTTTTAAGTAACTCTACTGCTGAAGTAATTTACCCTTTTCTTTCTCCCAGCTGGGGGTAAATTTGAGTCATGAGGAACGGAAAGCCCACATCACAGTCAGTGCCCCATAGGGTCAAAGCTCCACTCTTTTTGAAAGACTTAGCTGTTTCCAGTTTAGCTGCCAAACCCCCTTAATAAATGTTAGCATAAATAATAATCAGTCAGTTTAAGAGAGAGCAAGTCTGTTCACGTCAGTTATGCAGATGTCAGACTCTGACTCTAGCCTGATATCCCTTTCATTACTAGATGAGCTAGCCTGAAGAAAGAAATACAAATTCTCTTCTGCAAATAGGTAAAACATGGCTTTTGTGGAGCCTAGTTGGTGCAGTTAGGCAGAGCGTCATTCTAATCTATAGGTCGTGAATTTGATCCTTCCAATAGGCAGCATTATGCTTTTTCATTCCAGTTCTAAACTGGTATAATACAGTGATATAGAATGCATTAGGTCAATATTGTAGCTAAAATCAAGTATGGCCTAGCTAGTAAATGCGTGGTACTTTGTTGTTGTCATTTTTGATGAACGTTTGTATCTCATGCAGTCAAAATTCCATGGCAACTGCTGGTCAGTCAGTTTACTTAGTCAACTAGTAATGCCCATATTTGACTCATATGTGTCATAGGAATCTAGATAGTTGTATGAGTCAGAATACTGATATGCTATTGACATGCATCACTGGATTTGAAAGATGGGCAAATTCATAGAGTATCTATGTATCTCCAATTAATGAATCCTGGTGGAATTTGTTTCCGTGCCAACAGCCCCTCTGGAGCAACCTGAGGTTACAACCTGATCTCAAGAAAAAACGAAACATGACTATGGTGACGTTTTTGCAAAATTATATTACATGGTTCCTAACAAGTATATACGGCAGTACCAAGATGAAATGTACCTAAGTGATGCTAAAAGAGAGTTAAATGTTCTCCCAAACAGATGTGTTTTTTAAGATTAATACTCTACTGAGTTTTAAATCAACAACACCTACATCCCTACCCTAAACTTTAAACCTAAACCTAACCAACAGTGACATAAAAGCAAATATGAGTTGAAAAATGCAATTGATAAAGCCGCGGCATCCCGTTCCATTGCATGACAAGTGCAACACTCTATTAGTTCAGCTATTGTACAATTTCATGGTACATATTATATTAGATGTCATAAAATAGCACTGTGTGAGGAACAAGGTGAAAAGTAATTGTTTTTAAACTGAAAATCTAGCATCTTACTCATGATTTGTGTTATATTGAATAAAAGTTGTTGTTTTAGTGCGTGTAGTTTAGTTAGTTCACCAGGAAACTGCCACAATTCGAGCAACAAGCCATGTAAACGTTTGCAAAAATTTAGGTATGGTCACATTTTTGTATCAGACAGGTAGTGGGGTTAAGCCCCTTGCTCAGGGATACAATGGTAAAAGCCATGAGTTTTGATGTTATTGACATTGGGGTATATAAATAACAACATAATTTAAATTTTTGGGTGAACTGTTCCTTTAACCACTACGCAGCACCATCCACAACCTTTTGCACTAGTTTCTTGTCCAAATTTCTCATTGCAGCTTGAGTGTGAGAACATGCTCTATATTCTTGTCATGCCTATCTGTGTTTATTTTAATTGTGTGAATCAGTGTGACTCAGCTGACACTGGGGAGGTTGTGTGTGCTTGGTCACGGTCTTTACCCACTGGAGTTGCTTCATTCACAAAAAAAAAAGCACACACACACACACACACACACACACACACACACACACACACACACACACACACACACACACACACACACACACATAAAACATTTGCTTCTCTGACTCAGTTCCTGGAAGTGATGTTTAATTTTGTCCTTGTGCACATTTTTGAACAGTGTGTCTATTTGGCAGAAGATTAAGAAGTTTTTTCTAAACAAAACTGTGTGAGTATTTAGATCAATACTGTCCTTCAGGACATTTCCGGTTTTCTCACAGTCTCACAGAATTACATGATAAGTATTTTGACATTAAAAGAGAATCTTGGTCACAGAGTTTGCGCGACAAGTAGGCCAGAAAAAATTGAGAAAGTATTATCATTGTTATTTACTTTAGCAATCCAGCATAATGTACTGGGGCTGTACAGCATTACTCCACCACTACAATGCAAGAACCTGAATTGGTTTAAAATGCTGAAAGTGTGCTCGGCTGTACCTTGTCTTTGGATATCTACCTGGCAATAACACTTTTCTCCATGATTTGATGATTTACTGCTACCATGATCACATAAAAATATACGCCAACATCTCAGATGTGAAGTCTGTTCCTAAACTTCTTCCCACGGGATTGAGGCCGATGCGGCTGGCGATGGAGGCGATTTGGGGAGTTCAGCGCCTGTCATTTCACCGGGTAAATCCCCACAAACCACCCGCCCCCGGCACCCTCGATTGTTCCCATCCTGGTCCGATGTGAGACCGGCTTGCCCCTTGGCCAGTCTGATGACTCCTTTAGACCCCTAGATGGATGATGACGTCACCGCTGCATCGGAGAGTGTCACGGTGTCTGACGTGGAGGCCTTTACTGGGCTGCCACCTTTGGGTCTGCACGCCCAGTCTGAGGCTGACGCGCAGATGTCCAATATGCTTGCCCGGGCCGCCGTGAGTGTGGGGCTGGACTGGAACCCTCTGTCCTCCCCTCAGCCCTCACGGCTAGGCGATTGGTTCCTTGGGTCAGGGAGCCACTCGCAGCCATGCCCCCCCCCTTTCTTCCTGGAAGTGCATGACGAGCTGAGTCGTGGAGGGCACCTTTTACTGCCCACAAATACACGGAGGTAGACAAAACCCACCCTGTTTCAACCAGTCATTGCAGGCCTTCAGAGAGCCCCTTTCGAGCCGCCAGAGTTAGTTGAGATAAAAACCCTCTCCCTGAAGACGGCACTACTGATTGTGCTCACTTCCATGAGGGTTGAGGACCTGCAAGCATTCTTTGTCAGTGACACTTGCATGGAGTTTGGTCCGGCAGATGCTCATGTCATCATAAGACCCTGACCGGGCTATGTGCCCAAGGTTCCTACGGCCCCCTTCAGGGACCAGGTAGTGAACCTGCAAGCGCTGCCCCGGGAGGAGGCAGACCCAGCCTTATTGTTGCTTTTTCCGATGCGTGTTTTGCTCACCTATTTGGACTGCACACGGAGCCTTAGGCGTTCCGAGCAGGTCTTTGTTTGCTTTGGCGGACAGCGGAAAGGGAACGCTGTCTCCAAACAGAGGCTTGCCCACTGGGTCGTCGACGTTATTGCATTGGCCTATCAGACCCAGGCCGTGCCTGCCCCCTTGCGGGTTTGAACACACTCTACGATGAGTGTGGCATCCTCGTGGGCTCTGGCCACCGGGACCTCTCCAGCAGACATCTGCAGAAAGGCGGGCTGGGCAACACCTAATACATTTGCGAGAATCTATAATCTCCAGGTTGTGACGGTCTCGTCCCGTGTTTTGTCAGGTCCGAGCACGTAGAATTTGGTAATAAGGAACAGCTGACCGGGTGTACCGCTTTACGCATAGCACCTTTCCCCTCCTCTGAGGCGAACACGTGCTCCCTGGATGTCCTTCCTCCCTAGCCCTCTGGCTTGCGAATTTGGCGGAGGAATTCCCAACCAGGCCCACTATGGGTACTAATTACTCTGTACTGGAATATGTGCTCCACATGTGTCGGTTATCACAGTAAACCCCTGTGTCATATTGTCCACGGTACGGTCCCCCTCTCAGCGGAACTGCATCTCCCTTGGGGACTTTTCCCCCTGAAAGAATAGGATTGGAAAAGAAAACCTTCCCCGATGCATGTTACAGCGTTAGATGGACACAGCCGCATCTAACACTCTGTGGGGTGAAAACATAGAGAGAGAAAACATAGAGAGAGCTCCCATGCTTATAGGGTGTTGGGGAAGGTTACGTGCAGCCTTGCTTGCTTGCACCTGCCTCAGCAGTTCATGTAACACTGTTCAGTGTCATGGCATTATTAGATAGGGACCCCTAGTGCCACTACATCGACACAACGTTGAGTTAGTGACAGAAGGCGAACCCCTGTTGTAACCCCCGTTCCCTGATGGAGGGAAGGAGACATTGTGTCCCTATTGCCACAACACTGTACCAACCGCTGTAACGGTCTAACCTTATTCCTGGCTCCTCAGTGTAAAACCTGACTAAACAGATGTACGATTCCCTCCTTTTATACCCGTATGTCCCAGGAAGGGACATGCAAATTCTGTTTGCTAATTTCTCATTGGCCTTTTCTCAAAGTTCAGAGGCAACTGAGGCTCTCAAGAGAGACCCCTAGTGTCACTACATTGACACAATGTCTCATTACTTCCATCAGGGAATGGAGATTACAACAATAACCTTGATGTTTGCAAAGCACACAGGAGTATCAACTTTAATCCTTGCAGGAAAATCCATTTGAAGCTGGCAGTTGTGTTTTGGAACATGGCAGCTGTTTCCCATTTGGTCCTTTGCTTGTTCATTCTCAAGCTGGTCCTTAGCTGATCAACCAGCTACCATGTTTTACCTGGTCCAAACTGGCCTTTAGCTGGTTCAAACTGGTCTTGAGCTGGTCCAAGCTGATTCGTAGCTGGTCGAATATCTACCATGTTCCGAAACACAGCTACCAGCATTAGCTGTTTTGTTCCAGCAGGATGACAAGCTTGGATGAGCTAATGACCAGCTTGGACCAGCTAGTGACCAGCTTGGACCAGCTTATGACCAGTTTATACCAGCTCATGATCAGCTTGGACCAGTTTATGACCATCTTGGACTAGCTCATGTCCAGCTTGGGACAGCTCATGACCAGCTTAGACCAGCTTATGCATTAAATACATTATTTAACCTCACTGTTACTGAAAGATCACATAGCTGCTTCAAATGCAATTTCAGAATTTACAAAACTGTAAATTCAACATGAAATCAATATTGATTGATTTACTACCTTAATACACATTCTTGGAGGTGATATATAAACATTGTGCTCTCACAAAATGGACATTCAAAAAATTTAAGAAGTTTGTTTGAAATCTTTGTAAATTTATTAAAAATAAAAACATGAAACAAATCACATGTACATAAGTATTCACAGCCTTTGCTTAATACTTTGTTGAAGCACATTTGACACCAATTACAGCCTCAAGTTTTTTTGTGTATGATGCTACAAGCTTGGCACACCTATTTTTGGGCAGTTTCTCCTATTCCTCTTTGCAGGACCTCTCAAGCTCCATCAGGTTGGATGGTGAGTGTCGGTGCACAGCCATTTTCAGATCTCTCCAGAGATGTTCAATCGGGTTCAAGTCTGGGCTCTGGCTGGGCCATTCAAGGACATTCACAGAGTTGTCCTGTAGCAACTCCTTTGTTATCTTGGCTGTGTGCTTTGGGTCGTTGTCCTGTTGTAAGATGAACCTTCGCCCAGTCTGAGGTCCAGAGTGCTCTGGAGCAGGTTTTCATAAAGGATGTCTCTGTACATTGCTGCATTCATCTTTCTCTCGATCCTGACTAGTCTCCCAGTTCCTGCCGCTGAAAAACTTCCCAACAGCATGATGCTGCCACCACCATGCTTCACTGTAGGTGATGAGCGGTGCCTGCTTTCCTGAGGAGTGGCTTCCGTCTGGCCACTCTACCATACAGGGCTGATTGGTGGAGTGCTGCAGAGATGGTTGTTCTTCTGGAAGGTTCTCCTCTCTCCACAGAGAAATGCTGGAGCTCTGTCAGAATGACCATCGGGTTCTTGGTCACCTCCCTGACTAAGGAACTTCTCCCCAATTGCTCTGTTTGGCCAGGCAGCCAGCTCTAGAAGGATTCATGGTTGTTCTAAACTTCTTCCATTTACAGATGATGGAGGCCACTGTGCTCATTGGGACCTTCAATGCTGCAGACATTTTTCTGTAGCCTTCCTCAGATCTGTGCCTTGATACAATACTGTCTTGGAGGTCAAATGACAATTCCTTGGACTTCATGGCTTGGTTTGTCACGGCTCTGACATGCACTGTTAACTGTGGGACCTTATATAGACAGGTGTGTGCCTTTCCAAATCATGTCCAATCAACTGAATTTACCACAGGTGTACTCCAATCGAGTACACCTCAAGGATGATCAGTGGAAACAGGATGCATCTGAGCTCAATTTTGAGTGTCATGGCAAAGGCTGTGAATACTTATGTACATGTGATTTTTTTCTTTTTTCTTTTTAATAAATTTGCAAAGATTTCAAACTAAATTCTTTCATGTTGTCATTAAGGGTTATTGTTTGTAGAATTTTGAGGAAAATAACTAATTTAATCAATTTTGGAATAAGGCTGTAAACATAACAAAATGTGGAAAAAGTGAAGCGCTGTGAATACTTTCCGGATGCACTGTATCAAGCTCTGGGTAGATTATATTGTAAGCAAAAAATCAGTGCTCGTAGTCAATGTGTTGAATGCGTAAAGACCTGATAGACTTTGACAAGGGCCAAATTGTTATAAACAGATGACTGGGTCAGAGCATCTCTGAAACAGATGACTGGGTCAGAGCATCTCTGAAACAGGCAAGGCTTGTGGGGTGCTCCCAGTTATCAGTGGTGAATATCTATCAACCGTGGTCCAAGGAGGGACAACCACAAACCAGCTTCAAGGTGTTGGGCACCCAAGGCTCATCAATGTATGAGGGCAATGAAGGCTATCCTGTCTGGTCCAAACTGACAGAAAGTCTACTGTGGCACAAGTCACAGAACATGTTAATGATGGTTACGGGAGGAATGTGTCACAATACACTGTGCATCACACCTTGCTGCGTATGGGGCTGCGTAGCCTCAGACCGATCAGAGTGCCCATGATGACCCCTGTCCACCATCAAAAGCACCTACAATGAGCACTCGAGTGTCAGAACTGGACCATAGAGAAGTGGAAGAAGGTCGCCTGGTCCGGTGAGTCCTGTTTTCTTTTACATCACGTGGACGGCCGTGTAGGTGTGCACCATTTACCTGGAGAAGTGATGGCACCAGGATGCACTGTGGGAAGATAACAAGCAGGTGGAGGGAGTGTGATGTTCTGGGCAATATTCTGCTGGGGAAACCCTGGGTCCATCCATTCAAGTGGATGCCAATTTAACACATTCCACCTACCTAAACATTCTTGCAGACCATATACATTCCTTCATGGCAATGGTATTCCCTGATGACCATGGTCTCTTTCAGCAGGATAATGTGCCCTGCAACACTGCACACATTGTTCACGAATGGTTGCCCTGGCCTCCAAATTCCCCAGATCTCAATCTGATAAAGCATCTGTGGGATGTGCTGGACAAACAAGTCCAATCAACATCTTTATTATAAAAAATCTGTATTGTGCACAATTCATTAGTCCACAATATTTAATGGAAAATAATGTGAGCTATATCTGCATGACAGTAAATTACAAATAATAAATGAGAGTTAATAAGACAGTATTTACATCACAGTGTATGTATGATTGAAAAACATGTTATGGTAGCATTACATTCCCTCATTAATATTCATGAGCCAAACTGATAAGATTTATCGGTACAATAAGGTTCCATTTGTTAACATTAGAAAATGCATAATGTATAATTTACAAAAAATTCACTTTTTTTTACAGTATTAATCTTTGTTAAAGGAATAGTTCCCTGAAAAATAAAAATTCTCGCATTATTCACTTTGACTTTGAACCATCCCAGATATGGAGCTCTGTCAGGTCATTATAATAGAAGCACACGGGTGCCAGCATTTTGACAGTCCAAAAGTCATATTTAGGCCGCAATAAATTAATAAATAAAATAAATTTATGTAAGAAACAAGTCAATAATTAAAATGTTTTTAACTTTAAATCTACACTTACATCCAGGGCTGTGATGCAGGTTAAAATGGCTGAACTCTCGCATGATATTCGTGTGAAATAAGCACATCTTCTGAATTCTCGTGTGAATTTGCGTCAGCTAAGAGTCGTTCATGGTTCGTTCATGTTAACTAATGTTGTTAACTAATGTTAAGAATTGGAACCTTATTGTACAATTGTACTGATTTATAAGCTTTGGCCCCTTAATGGTGTAGTTACAATATCTGCCAGTAGGGGCAAACTGGGCATGCTAACTAGTCAAACCCTGAACCCCTTTGCATCACCATACCCTCCTATTTTTGAATCCTTCAAATGACCTGGGTCCATTTTGTTTTATTACACCCACTTTGCATGATCTAATCAATTACCAATGGACAACATCAAATCCTGCCCTAGATTTCTTTTTTCACTGAATATCCTGTTTCAATCAGAAATAGGGCAGATTGTGAAAGTAAAGCTGCTGACAGATCTTCTACAAAGGATCTTCAGTGTTTGACACAAGTTTGTGGAATTCCTGTAACCAACAATTTACAAACTGTTTCCAACTCATACAATGTGGAATTATTCATCTAACCTTTCCATTTCCACACAGATGTTTATACAAACGTAATCCATAATGAATCTTTATGTAAGCGCTGGCCAGCTATTATTTTTTTTTCCAGTCATCTCTTACTGGATGTTCTGCTGTTTTCTTCCACTCCTGATCCTGACATACTGACATACAAAGTACCAAAAGTCTGGAAAAATTTGGGCATTTGTCTCTCTCTCTTGGTAAATATGTCAAAAGTCACCAGATAGTTCAGTGTTCTCAGACAGTGAGTCAGCAGAGATGACTGAAGGCTTACTCATATCTATAAACAATAACTATAAACACTTGGAATGAGTCAATCGATCGGCTGTTGCTTCATTTAATCTTCACTTAGCGGTAATTGTTTGGTGAGTAATGTCTTGCTAAAGAATACACGAATGGTGTGAATCGTGAGGGACTTCATTAAAGAGTTTGTAGCGAATCAGCTCTATGAAATATTAATAATCAATCATAACTTGTTATAATCGATTATGAATATTTGGATCAGTTAATCGGGTTAACTTGATGTAGCTACATTAACATTACAACCAAATACTCGGTTCATCCCGTGAACACTCAATATTGGTTATTAATTAATTAATTAATAGAAATGTACATTTCCGGGGCATGGGAAATGTCTTTCTTACTAAGTATTAAGAGCAAGTAGTCAAAATCTATGATTAGTGACTTTAGATATGAGCTTGAGACACAGACAACTTTACGTGTGACATGAACAAGACTTTATTAACTAGACTAAACATTTAAACTACTCTAACATATACATACATGCATACAGTTTACCAAGGGAAAGAGGGCTGAAGCAGAATACAGGAAGGCAAGAAGTTATAGCATTGTTTGAAGTTCAGCAGATCAACAGCCTGAGCAAACCATCATATTAGTTCTGACACGCCCTTTTTAGAAAGGGGTAAGGATACTTAATGTATCAAATAATGAGACTAAGTTTGATACTTGCATGTCCCATTTGAATTAAACTGTCCTGATGCAATTTGTTGAGGCTCCAGTTGATCTTTGATGATGTTGTCTTGATGAGAGAGAACCAGTGGGAGTCAGAGGATCTTTGGTGAATGGAAAGACAAGGCCGTAGCCTGGCGCACGCTTGGGAGTCCTTGGGGGCCTTCTAGTTCAGCATCATCTTCATTAGGACTTCTCAGGAAGGACCGAGAGAGTAAGAGAGCACAAGGCTCAGAGGACCAGGAAGCAAGAGGGCCAGGAAGCAAGAGAGAGAACCAAGAGAGAGAGGAGCAATTTATAACCTTAGAAAACATGTCCCACCTCTCATTGGCTCGGCCAATAAGAAGGGTGGAAGTTCCAGGTGGGAATTTGGTTTATTGCCCTTTGTTCTCAGGTTGCTCATTGCATGTGCACCCTGGAGGGGTGGTAGCTGATGAAGAAACTAGAAAATATTCTTGTAATACTAATATGTTGTTGTTATCGACATATCATGTACACAGTCATTTCAATCTTGAAAATACCAAGTTATAGAGACCAAACATGATACACATATGATTTCGGTTAACCATAGTATGCAAAGTCTGAAACATTAAACCATTAGAGTTTGCAAGAAAACATAGACCAAACAACATTTAAGGGAAATCGTGAGATGGCACATTAGATACATGTCAATACATTTATCCCATGGATAGAATATATAGGATTAAAAGGGTTCATTTCTCCTTCTCAGTAAGAGAGCACGAGGCTCAGCACTCTCTGAACATTCCTTTGGAGGTCGTAAAAGTCTACTTTATTTGGGCATGAGAGAGTTCCTTTGTCCTGTCAAGGCTCATTTGCATCCTTTATGACTCGGGGTCAGGACTTTGGTTTGAATAACTCAAAAGATGGTAATACCTAGCAGAACACCATTCTAAGGTAATCTTATATTTATATTCAGCTAGGACAAGTCGTAAGGTTTAATTTGATACCAAGGAACGTGTATTTAGTACACTTAGAAAGGGGATATACACTCATATATGCATATATGAGAAGCATATATGAGGCTATTAAATATACGGCCTCCGAGTTTTACTACACAACTAAACAGTCTTACTAGTTTGATCTAACATCAGACAAATACACAGGGATTAAAACATATTTCATTAGACATACATTTCTAAGTTTAAAACTGAAAAACACACACACACACACACACACACAGTTTTACGTTCAAGATCTCACATGGTAAAACATGCGGTGTGACGCGAGTCGTATGGGAAAGGGGGGGCTTAGCAGGCACGAGGATTTCCTGTCAATAGTTCATTGTCTCTTTGTCAATAGCGCATTGTGCTGTGGAGACTAGTCGGCGCTATTGCAGTAATTAGGGGAGTTTTAACAGTGGGTTCTTTATTATTCGGGACCGGCTGAGTTAATGATTATCCTTCACTGATTCCTCCAGACGCTACAAGTTAGCATCAGGTTAGCCTCACATAGCAAGGGTTTTGACTTGCAGCATAAAGGCTGACCCACATTGCAGATAATTGTGGCCAAGAACAACCCAGTTGGATAAGAAGTCCATCTGACTGGCATGCGAAAAGTTAGTCAGTCACGGAATCACTGTTGTTTGTTTGTCTGTGGTGTGTACGTCAGTGTAATGAACCAGATATTAGAGGTTGCATAGACCAGTTGACTAGAACTAATGTAGTTAGTTCTAGTCTTGAAGTTGACTAGTCGCTTTCCATGTTATTTATTACATTTGTCTCTAGGGAATACAGCGGGTGGTTGATTGTAGGATGCAAGTGAAGTCTCATTCATATTAATGAGAAAAGTTCTACCTGATTTGTTAGGGTTAGGTTTAGGGGTTGGGTTATAGCTGTTAGTTCCTTCAAGAACACGATTCGGCGAGTTAGAAAGCGTTTCAAGTTAAAGTACGAAGATATGAAGGAATGCATCCCCATCCTGCACGATAGACGTATACAAGAGGAGAAGGAACTCCCAGCAGTTACACGTTGAAGCTACACGAAAATACGATCAGACACTTATGTTAACTTTTAATGACTTCACAGGGGAATTTAAATTATGCCCCACCCATGTGTGTGTGAGTGTGTGAGGCGAGGGGATGACGTCACATCTTGTCGACTATTAAAAAATCTGTAGTCGTGCAACCTCTACCGGACATACACTCACTGAGCACTTTATGGTCCTAATAAATTGCCCTACATTGTCTTCTGTTGTTTTAGCACATCTGCCTCAAGGTTCGACCTGCTGTGCATTCAGAGATGATAATCTGCTCACTACAATTGTATAGGGGTTATCTGATTGTAGAGGGGTTATCTGATTTACCGTAGCCTGTCTGTCAGCTCGAACCAGTCTGACCATTCTCTGTTGACCTCTCTCATCAACAAGGATTTACTTCCACAGAACTGTCACTCCCTGGATGTTTTTTTGTTTTTTGACACCATTCTGAGTAAATTCTAGAGACTGTTGTGGGTGAAAATCCCAGTAGATCAGTAGTTACAGAAATACTCAAACCAGCCCGTAAGGCACCAAATATCATGCCATGGTCGGAATCTCTGAGATCAAATTATTTCCCAATTCTAATGGTTGTGTGAACATTAACTAAAGGTCCTGACCCGTATGTTCATGATATTATGCATTGCATTTAGGCATTTGTTTTACCCCCAATTATCATTACCAAAATGCATTTGGACGTTTTACTTGTACTATTCCCATTATTTTTCATTTTGATTCTCGTTACCGTATTGTTTTTTATTGTTTTTTACTGAATTACAGTTAAAAAGATTATAACTAGTGAAAATTCAAGGCATTACCAAGAGAGTAGAACTATGATGTATAAATACATTCAAATTTAAATAACAATTTATTTTTTCATATTGCGGTAGTGAGAATAACATAATGACTATCTTTTATTGCACATTTACTTTTATTGCATATTTAAGTTTTGTAAGAAAATTTGTATAGAAAACTTTGTGATAAAAATTTCTGTCCATCCAAAAGTTATCCAGTACCTTATAAAATTATATATTTGTGGCTTTACTGCTGTAAGTTGAGTAAAGCCAGCCATTTAGATTCTAAGAACAAATTGAGTCATCAATATTTGAATCCATTTTAGTCTAATTTACAAAGACTCTACATTTTAAATGTACATATCTCCTAAAAGTTGTTTTTTATCATCTCCCATATATTTGGCCATGAATTAAAAGCCACAAAACTCTGGGATTTTTTAAATAAAGCTAACCCACCTTGAAAGAAATACCTTATTCAATACTGAATGTCAGTAACTCTTTACACATGCTTTTATGCATTTGGCCCTGGATGTATACAGTATTCCTGTATTTTTCTTGACATTTATGATTCAGGTTATTCCCTGTGGTTGAGTTAACATGTTTTATATATATATATATATATATATATATATATATATATATATATAGACTATATATAGAAAAATAAATGTTCTCTCATTTTAACTGCTTTTATTTTCAGCAAACTTAACATGTGGAAATATTTGAATGAACATAAAAAGATTAAACAACTAAGACATAAACTGAATAAGTTTAGAAATGGAACCATGTGTCCCTGAACAAAGGGGGGCAAAATCAAAAGTAACAGTCAGTAATCTGGGATGGCCACCAGCTGCATTAAGTACTGCAGTGCATCTCCTCCTCATGGACTGCACCAGATTTGCCAGTTCTTGCTGTGAGATGTTGCCCCACTCTTCCACCAAGGCACTTGCAAGTTCCCGTACATTTCTTGGGGGAATAGCCCTAGCCCTCACCCTCTGATCCAACAGGTCCCAGATGTGCTCAATGAGATTGAGATGCAGGCTCTTTGCTGGCCATGGCAGAACACTGATGTTCCTGTCTTGCAGAGAAGGAGCAGTATGGCTGGTGGCATTGTCATGCTGGAGGGTCATGTGAGGATGAGCCTGCAGGAAGGGTACCTATGAGGGAGGAGGATGTCTTCCCTGTAATGCACAGCGTTGAGATTGCCTGCAGTGACAACAAGCTCAGTCCGATGATGATGTGACACACCGCCCGAGACCATGACTGACCCTCCACCTCCAAATCAATCACGCTCCAGAGTACAGGCCTTGGTGTAACGCTCATTCCTTCGTCGATAAATGCAAGTCTGACCATCACCCCTGGTGAGACAAAACTGTGAATCATCAGTGAAGAGCACTTTTTGCCAGTCCTGTCTGGTCCTGCGAAGGTGGGTTTGTGCCCATAGGCGACGTTGTTGCCGGTGATGTCTGGTAAGGACCTGCCTTACAACAGGCCTACAAGCCCTCAGTCCAGCCTCTCTCAGCCTATTGTCTCAGCCCCTGACACAATCTGATACTGCGAGGATGATCAGCTGCCCTTCCTTTCTCCCTGTAGCCCTGTCTTAGACGTCTCACAGTACGGCATTGCAATTTATCCTCATGCCTCCATGCAGCATGCCTAAGCATGTTCACGCAGATGAGCAGGGACCCTGAGCATCTTTCTTTTGGTGATTTTAAGAGTCAGTTGAAAGGTCTCTTTAGTGTCCTAAGTTTTATAACTGTGACCTTAATTGCCTACCGTCTTAATTGTTTATGGTTGAATGAACAAGCATGGAAAACATTGTGTAAACATTGTTTACAATAAAGATCTGTAGATCTGTAAATCTGTAAAAATAATCTTTAAAATACAGTGTCCTGAAAAAGGGATGTTTCTTTTTTTGCTGAGTTTATAAATATACACAGTACTGTGCAAAGGTCTTAGGTACATAAGATGTTTCACAAAAGCATTTGTCTTAAGATGGTTATTTATATCTTCATCTTTAGTGTGTCATTATGAAATATAAATGTTAGACTCCCAAACATTACTTTTGCAAATAGAAAAGATTAGAACAGGAGAACAGGGAGCCCTGCAACAGATGTCATGGCCCCACAGTCTGAGATTACATAAAGAGACAGAAGCAATTGAGACAGCCTAAACAGATAAAAGAATGGTGGTGAATTCTTCAAGAAGCTTGGAACATCCTATCTGCCAACAACCAAGAAAAACTGTGTCCAGGTGTATCTAGGAGAATTGGTGCTGTTTTAAAGACAAATGTGGTCACACCAAATATTGATTTTAGCTTTTTTATGTTTACTGGACTGTGTATGACAGTAAGTGATACTTTTCATTCAATCAGATACTTCATATTCCACTAATGCACAACACTGTCCTAATCAGATGCATGCAATCTGTAAAAAATCGGGATGAATCCCATCTGTTCTATTTATATCTGATTTTTGGACCAAACCAGCCATGACTGCAATAATAATGCATGACAGGACATTTGGTCTGTCACTGAGTAGCCGTACACACATTGAAATTTCATTCATCCAAAATGCTGCTTCACATAGCTATATATTAAACATAAAATATGTTTGGACTGGCTGCGATTTTGTCATTTTATAGCAGCCTTTTGCTATTGGTAAGTGTGGAAATATTATTTAACACTTAAAGCATGTTGCATTGCCTCTAGATGGATGTAACACATCAGTGGGGATTTCTTTAAGACTGCAAGGGAAGCTCAGCTTCCCCTATAATGTCAAAAAAATAATGGTCAAATATGTACTATTGTGTAAACAATTTATTGACTAAAAATGCATTAGAACACGTGCGATTTACTTCTCATACATTCCCGTAGCGTCAGTGCATTTCCCTGTTGAAGCCGAGCGTCCATTGACTTCAATGGGGCTGCTCTGAACAGTTTTTTTCAGTGCTCCGAAAATAGACGGTCATTGGATAAATGCTGCGATTATGTCCCGCCCACGGACGCTCAGCGTCTCTGGGGGTGAATGAGGAGTGGGCTGGCCCGGACTCCGGGCTTCCGCGTGATGATTGGAGGATCTGTCGAAAGACTGCATCTCCTTTTGATTGACAGCTGAATCGGTACTATAAGAAGTCACTGAAGCTATTTCGCGCTCAGTCCCATCGCGGATTTCTCAAGTGTAGTCGAAAGACAAACTGCTGCAACCTATTTCTTTATATTTGTTTGGCGAAATTGCTAGTCAATTTGCATAATACATTTCACACAATTATACACCACATTCCTTGTTTCAGTTTTACCAAGTTTAATATATTTTGTTTTAGAGCGTTCATTCGTTCGTTCGTTCGTTCATTCATTAATTCATACAGTAGGCTAGGCTAGCGTCGTACGGGTGAAACTGCGCACGATGGCAGACGGTGCTAATATTGTCGACCTGATTTTAGCGAAGCCATTTGAAAGTCTTCCTTAGGAGGAAAAAATTTGAATTAAACAGCAGGGCAGATCAACACCTAAGATTGATTTAGTGCAAAAAATAGGGTAAATAAGTTTATAATGTTGGCCGAAAATGAGCTTCCCCTCTTTGAAAGACCAGCAGCTGCCACTGTAACACATAAGAAAGGAAATAGAATGACCTAATGCCCAGTGTCAACAATGTACAGTAGCTCTGTGGCACTTTCAAAACATTACTCTGTTTGAACATCCCAATTGCCTGACACTGCAACATTGAGCTTGTTTACATGGACTCCAGAAGGCCGTTTATTGCTGCTGAAGATGTGGAAGCAGTATTTAGGTACATACACTGTGTATACGGTGTACTTTTTTCTACCATATACAGTATATTGGTTTTGTCAGGAAGTAGCTTTTTCCAAAACTACGGAATTTCCCAGCGATGGTGTAAAAAACAAACAATGGCGTATTAGGACGGCATCATTATTTTTTCTTCTCCATTGTTTCACTTTTACCAGACAGGGTTGCCGATATGGCCAAAAATATTATCACTATATATTTTTCCATATCGTTGATATCGATATTTATTTGTACCATTAATGGGGGGAAATGCACTCCACATGTTTGTTAGACCTCAAGAATACATTAACATAACTTAACTAAACCCCAGAGGGTAAGCTACATTTGAAGTACATTCAATTTAGGATGTAATACTACATAAGGAGTGTGTGACCTCTTTTCGATGAAATTTCACCTTCAGCTGTCGTTTGACTCCACTGAAAGACTTTATTGTGACAATACAGCTCAGTAGGTGGCGATAATGCACCATAACCTGGATTGCCATCCGCCAGTAAACATCACAAGAAGAAGAAACACTTTCTTCCCTGTGACGGTGCTTTGGATCATGACATTTTTTTTTATAACTAAAAAGCACATAAATATACAGCAATGGTTTTGAAATTGATGTTGTGTTCAGTCGCTGTATTGCATTGTCGGTGCTGTCTTTTTCAGTACATAATGATATCATATTACCCGGATAGCTAGCTAGCGGCAACCGAGCCTCATTAATGGTTTCCATGATAGCCGGGCTAATGTAGTCGCTAGCCAATGCTGTCTTTTTAGGTGCACTATGATCTCATATTAGCTGGACAGCTAGTTAGCGGCTACCAAGTCTCATTAAGCTGGCTCTACACTTGCTGATTTTTCCAATTATTTTCAGGTGTTAGTTTCATTAAAATAATCACTGACCAGACAGAGGGAGACAGAGCACCCATTAGCACCTGTCAGCGGGAGGTGTTAATCACTTGACCAAGTGGACTCCCTGCTATGTTGTATCAAACTATCACTCTATTGTAATTGCGATTTAACTCATGTTGTTATTTTGTCAGAGAGAGATAGTTGCCATGAGTCATTATGTGTGTCACCCCTCCACAGTTGTATAGTATAATTGGCAAGTATGAGAGTCATACCTCTGACTGAACACAGCGAGACCTCAGCATGCGCAACACGCTCACTCAAAATGAGTTGTTTTGAGTTTGCTAGTGTAGAGTCAGCTTAACCGGTTTCCATGACAGCAGGGCTATTTAGCCGCTAGCCTGCTAATACTTCCTAACAGGCTGAATTCATGACTGTTATTCAGTTAGCTTGTTGTGTGTATAACTTTGTCGAACTACTTGCTTTTTTAACAACACGTACCTGATCTGTATGTAGAACATAGGCTAAATATCTCAAATTACTCAAACGTTTAGTGATATCAAAGCAATATATATTCTTTCCATATATACAGTATATATTTTTCTCACCCAGCCCAATTTCCAGAAGTCCCACAATTGCTTTAGCATTAGCTGTGGCATTGTGCTGCAGTAGTGGGGTTTCTTATAACAGAGAAATAACACATCTGTCCTTGACAAGTCACATGATTTGAGGTATCATTTACATCTGTATCACAAACAAACTGTGGGTTAGGGGTTTGTTTTTAACAACCTAAAGTGATTTGGATTAGTGGGAATTTCTCATCATTGACTCACAAAGCAATGAAGGAGGTGATCCCAGACAGCATGACACATGTTCTCACAGTCAGAACCTCAAAGTTATATTTCTGGACCAATTACATTCAGTTTTATGTGTTCTTTACTAAACCACATTAATCTAACCACATATGTGTGATGCAAATCCCCTGCAGTAAACCGTGAAAGATGCATTGTGTTCATTGTTGGTAGAAATTATTAACGTCTGCAAACCTGTAATCAGTTTGAACTGTTTTGATGTGGGTATTCAGTCCATCCATCCATCCATCCATCCATCCATCCATCCATCCACAACATCGGGATGATGAATGATGACAGTATTTTCATTTTTGGGTGAACTATTCCTTTAAACTTACATCTGATTTGCGCAGGTTTGCACCACATATGTCTTGTGCCTTGAACTGGGATTAAGAGCATCTGTCTGCATACTATGTGGATTACTCCACAGCACATAGAAGTATTGTGCTTATTTTTTTATTTATTTATTTTTTCATCTGAAAGCTCTTTGCTTTTCAATGGATTACAGCACACTTGAAGCAGACATCCACTAAGAAGTACTGCCATTTTGGGTTATCAGGATAAGGTGAAATTAATCTAACTAGCAACGGCCAACCCAGTCTCACGTCTGTAGCAATGACAGTGCTGCACATAAGTCTCTGGTCTCGTAAATTCCTTCTGGAACATGTAAGAGAACTTGTGGGAGGCTCAGCATTGCAATGCCAATGCGGAATAAACAGTAAACATCGTAAAAGATAGAATAAAGCAATACAACTATATAATTGAATGGAAACTTCCTCTTTTGTGGTGTTCTCCATGCAAAAAAAGTGCTTTCAATTGTTGCTCAAAAGTTTTGAGTTCTTTGAAATGAGATATGAGGCCTTGTATCTGAATTAATTTCTTGTTATTTGTAATTGTTTGTTCACATTCTCAGAGGCTGTCCCGGAGAACAAGCTTTTCCTGACCTACTACTCAAACAAAGTAATTCAAGCTAAATCAATATACTCATGGACTTATTCTTCTTCTTCTTATTATTATTATTCTTCTTTTATTTTAATTTTTATAAAGCAGCAGCAAAGTGTGGGTGGTTCTCGACCATGCAAAACTTTCATCATTAACATTGGTGCTTACCTGGCAACTTTTCCAGAATTTGCCATAGCATTCTGAGAGGTTGCTAAGTTTTCTGGGTGGTTGCTTACTGGTCCTTGTGAAAAGAGCAGCCTGATCTCATGGAAATGATGTGACTGTGAATATAATTTGGTTCATTACACGTATCGCGGCAGTTCCAAGGTGAAATGTCCACCATGTGCTGCTAATGGCGAGTTAAATATTCCCCCTATTAAAGCTTAATTAATGTTAATGCTCTGTCGAGATTTAAAAACCTCATCCTAAACCTTAAATCTAAACCTAACTGATTCTGTCAGAAAAAAAAAAACATGTAAGATAAAAAAAACACAATTGCTAAAGCCACAACGTCATTTAGGGGTGTTGCTATGATGCTGCCACCTCACGTGTCTACTCATGTGCTCTTCAAGTCTCGTAACCCAATCGTACCACATCATGTGTTGTGCTGTAAATCAACTTCATAGGTATGTGTGATGTTACAAGTACATTTATCCACTTTTTAAAAACACAGACAGGCATATAAGGACAGATGATAGAGGAATTGGCTGACCCATGGGCTGTCTGACCCAAAGTGTTATAATTTTAGACTTGAGCCTCTCGCATGGTCTGGAACAAGGACGGTGTTTGGAAATAAACTTGGAATTTAGCTTAATTGTAGTTTACAGATTTAGGAGGGGCCAAGTGTTCAACTTCATTTTCCTACATAAATAGCGTGTGAGTGTAGGCCAGAGACATGGGGTTTGGAAGCCACAGAAGGATTTTCAAAAGCTTTAGATCCAAAGAGGACATTCTCAGTTCAAAACATGGCTCAATAAACAAACATTGACTTCATGATACATAACATAAGTGTTAAAAATTATATTTTTTGTTGAACTAATATGGTAGCAATGTTATTGTCTTTTGTAGAGTATCGTATTCTGCAACTACCTGTGCATGAGGATATATTAAAGGGATAGTTACACAACAATATCAATTCTGTCAGTTATTCAACCTCATGCCATTCCAAATGACACATTTTCTGCCTATCATCTTTTGTTGTATTCCATGGAAGAAATCACACTAAAATAAAATTAAATAATTAAAAGAAATCATAATATATGTAAAAAATAAAATGTATACAAAAAATATAGATTTTGTTGCCAGGATCTGTAGATACTGATGTGTTAATTACTTCCTAGTAAACTCCCAATTCCAAAGATTCTTGAAAATGCACAGATGCATCGTTGGCAATCTCTGAATATTTATTTTAAAATATAATACCACACTGATTAATGAAGGAGAATATTAATTTACATTTGTTCTGTGTTCTCAGGAGACACCCATGCCCATTTTCATGTGCATTTGGCCTGCAGACCGAAACACACTGGACATCTGGAGAACTGGCTGAATTCTCAGGTGGGATGAGAATTGTGTGCTGTTCTTTGTGATAGGTCTCTATAAAATCTGGGCTAAAGGCCAATGCAACAAATATGACACTGCGACCCAAAACTTGCTGAAATAAAACAGCTTAAACAAGCCTAAAAATATTTACTGGTCTTGAATGATTTGAGCTGGTCTAGCTGTTCTCCCAGTGTGGCCAAGTTGGTCACCATATGGTATGGCTAGTCTCCCATTTTGGCCATCTGGTCTTTAACTGGTCTAGCTGATCCCCAAGCCTGGTCAAGCTGTTATTTAGCTGGTCTAGCTGGTCCCCTAGCCTGACCAAGCTAGTTTTCAGCTGGTTTAGCTTGTTTCCAAGCCTGGCTAAGCTGGTCTTCAGCTGGTCTAGCTGGTCTCCCAATCTTTTCAAGCTGGTCTACAGCTGGTCTCCCAGTCTGATAAAGCTAGTCTTCAACTGGTCTATCTGGTCTTCCAGTCTACCCAAGCTGGTCCTTAACTGGTTTAGCTGGTCTCCCAATCTAATCAAGCTAGGTGTTAACTGTAATAGCTGGTCTCCCAGTCAGACCAAGATGGCCTTCAGCTGGTCTAGCTGGTCTCCAAGTCTGGCCAAGCTGGTCTTCAGCTGGTCTAGCTGGACTCCCAATATTATCAAACTGGTCTACAGCTGGTCTCCAAGTCTGACCAAGCTGGTTTTCAACTGGTTTAGCTGGCCTCCCAGCCTAGCTAAGCTGGTTTTCAGTTGGTCTAACAAGTCTCCAGGCCTGGTTAAGCTTGTATTCTGCTGGTATAGCTGGCCTCCAAACCTGGACAATCTTGTCTTCAGCTTGTTCAGCTGCAAAGATAGAGTTGACAAGGGTCCAAAAAAACTTTAAAACCAGCAAACAGACCAGCTTGCCCAGGCTGGGTGACCAGTTAAGGGCAGCAAAACAGTTTAGGCTGGGTTTAACTATTTTTGTCAGCAGGGTACTCCCATTTTTAAAAAAAATCATTTTTTTTTTTTCAATGTTAATAAAGTCTCGTTGAGAGATATAGTGAACACACCCTTGAAAGTTCATCAAAGAGTGAGACCAGATGTTAAGCTGGAATACGTGACTTACAGAGATGATGGTGACAGAGTGTCATGACTATTATTACTGTATTATTATGGTATTATGTCATAAAATCATACAATCACTAAAATTGTACAGAGTGGTTATCTGAGTTACCGTTGCTTTTCTGTCAGCTCAAACCAGTCTGGCCATTCTCCATTAACCTCTTTCATCAACAAGGCATTTAAGTAATCTATTGAGACTGTTGTGTGTGAAAATCCCAGGAGATTAGTAGTTACAGAAATACTCAAAAAATACTTCGTCCGGCACCAACAATCATGCCATGGTTTCCCCATTCTGATGGTTGATGTGAACATTAACTGAAGGTCCTGACCCATATATGCATGATTTTATGCATTGCACTGCTGCCACATGATTGGCTGATTAGATAATCACGTGAACTAGCAGGTGTACAGCTGTTGCTTATAAAGTCTGGTTCTAATGCTCATCTTCATCATTTGATCATCAGTTAATGAATTGCACAAATGTATTTGAGGTAATAGCGCAACATAAATTGCTGCAGTTAAATAGTGATGAGTTTTGTGAAACGCAATCTATAATAAGCCTAATTTGCATAGAAACAATCCGAGTTTGCACATAACATCTTTAAAACTCACAGCGCAGATCTATTTTTTTTTTGGCCACTGAAATTCTGTGCACAAAAATGCAACTGTTTAGAGAACTAACACTTTTTATATACTGTATGTACTGTAGATTGTTCATTATTCCAATTTGTCCATTTCAGATTTCCTTACTTTTAAACCAAAACTGCATTCACATCTTCACGCTCCTATGAAATACAATCTATCTCCTACATGTCAAATATGTTCAATTATCCACTGTGATCCATCGTCTCTGCACAGTGAGTCTTTGTTTTAGTGGAATGCAATGAAGTGGGGTGAAGTGAAAAATGTCTATTAATAAGCCATGCCCTGTTGGGGACCCTATTTCAGCAATAATGTGTCATGCCTATTTAGAGTGTCACAGAATTTTCAATGAGAAAACAGGCTTCAAAACTGAATGTCAACATAAAACTTAAGAAAACAGGCTTTCAACTGGGCACATCATTCACGCACTCTTGTGGCTTGGGAGGAAAAAAAAACGTGTGCTGTTTAGTCGATGTAGAGAGGATTGGAGAGCGTGGAAGTTGATGTTGACTGAGAATTCTAGTGCTTTAAAAATGAGGGTTAGAGGTGAAATGGTTTATATTCAAGTGCAGATTTATGCTTGGGAATTTGAGAAGGAGGTCTTGAGTGTAAAGTTGCTAAATGGATACAAATTGCTGTCTGTGTTTTTGATTGGTGCTTCTTGTATCTGCCGTGACCTTAATCCTTATTTGTGATCAATGTGACATACACTACCAGGCAAAAGAGACAATGATAACATTTGGCACACTGATATAGGGGTGGGTATGATTAGCCCCCAGACAAAACATGGGGTCTTTATGACGAATTTATAGAGCCACCCCAAGTTCCAAAAAATTGACTTTTTAGCAGCTAATAACTTTTAACCCTATGGCCTACAGACATGAATAATATCTTTGGATTTGTTTGCTCGTGAACTTTTCATCCAACCACTCCATTCTCTGCCCACAAATCTTGCAGCCATCTGTCTAAAATGTACTTTTGGAAGCTCTTCTCACAGCATGAAACAGATCTTTCCCAAATTTTTGTCAGAGCAACTCGAGACACTTCTGGCATATTTTATCAAAAGCTTTTTGACAGACCAAAATGTTTCTTTATAACACATCAATGATTTCAGTGGCAAAGACTCCAAACAGGAAGTGAGGCTAAATCTTGGTAAAGCTTTTTCCTAAGAAATAAAACTTGGTATACTTCCTCAGGACCACTATATGAGGGTACATGGCAAGTTTGGGGACAGCGATGGGTCAAAAAATCTAAAAAATGCCATTTTTTTCCCCATAACTTTTGAATTGTACGTACTAAAATCATGAGCTTGGGGTTTTTGGATGCCTTGGTCATTCCGGTAAAATTTTCAATGACTGTTCATATCACCATACCCTGAACTGGCATGAATAATTTAGGTACAGCACCACCTAGTATTAAAAAATAGCAATCTCTATAACTTTAGAAATCCTTGGCATAAATGAATGATTCTGATCTCTTCAGATTCCTTGCATCATACTAAATACAATTATACCAATATATCCAAAGTGTGCAATATTGCACGTCTACCATTTTGACTTTAAGTTTTATGTGCCGTTTCGAACTCATCTTACAGCTTTAATCACTCCTCTGGCGTGGAGTGTTAGTGTGCTGACTTGTAATTAAAACATTCATTAGAGCTTCTAATTCATTAGAGGGTTCAAATACCGTGTTGTACAAGATCATAAATGCTTCTCTTACTCTTGAATTTACATCTGCTAAACACAAAAAGCCTGATGTTATGGGCTAAAGGTCTAAAGTAGTCAAATGGGTGCTGTAATTCTTGTTCTGAGATCCCACAGCAGTGCACATTTTGTATGTCTTACTTATTTGTACACTCAGCTTAGTTAATGGATATCTCTGCTAACAAGCCGACAGTGTTGGGGAGTAGCTAACTACATGTAGCGATGCTACTAACTTAGCTACACTTTTCAGTAGCTTGACAAGAGCTCAGCTGCTTTTAAAACAGAGTAGCTTTTCCAGTAGCAAACTACTTTTTCCAGCAAGTAGTGGTTTAGCATGACCAAACGCTACATCATGTTGGTCCGATTATAACTAATAGCGATCTTTATTGTGTAGAAGACAAACTTTTGAGCAAACAAATGCCAGCCCAAGGAGAGATCGTAGTAGGCTAGACTTGGCGACACCAGGTCTGAAAAGTGTGAAGTTTAGTATAAAAATATTTTTTAATGACGTCTGATCTTTTTTGTTTTATTTTATACTGTTGTATTTTATTTTATGGCCATTATTAACTGTATTAATGTTACTATTCATTAAATGTATTAAATACATTTAATTTATTTAATTAAACACATTAAATGTATTTAATTAATACATTAATTGATAAATGTCATTAGTGTACATTTTGTTATTAATATTACTGGTTTGATAGTAACATAAAAAAACTATTGCCTCATTAAGTAGCTTCAATGTAGCTAACTACTTTTTCAAAAGAGTAGCCATTCGCACATCATAAGCCGATCAATTTAGCCATTTTCTGTGAATCGCATCTGCAAAATCCTAAAAATGTATTTCCAGGTTTAATTTATATTTTGAATAGGCTTTAGAATATATTTTTGATCCGCACGATGTGGGTTTATGTTTCCTCTTTTAATCGCTCAATGTAATTCTGAGTGTGACCATGGTTTAAGGAGGGTGTACCTGTATGCTGGGTTGGAAATCTCAAGGGTTAATAGTGATGTTTTCCTTATTACATCACATGTTGTTCTGAAAGCAAAAAGAAACAAATGAAACACGGAATGTAGGCTGTCATCCACGCAATGTTTACTCGCGCAATTAACCGAACGTGAAGCGTTCTGACAAGCGTCATCACCCATCAGTTATTTTTGCGACAATTCAAACGTTTACCTTTTCCTGTGGTCCTACTGATAGCGTGTTGTGGTAGCAGCCTCAGAGACACAGGTTCTGGTCCAGCCTTTAAACCAAAAGTAATTACATTCATACTTTAAGTGAAGAGCCTGATTCTGAGGTCGCATTTTCCCTCTAAGATAACATTATTACTCCACTAACATTGGGTTGGGGTTTGGGTTAGCGGAAAGAGTTAATAAAATATGCATTCCCTTTTGACTGTTTTAAATCATTTACCACTAAAAACATCTAGTTTTACAACTCCCTTTTGGCACCCGTCTGTGGACATTTCACCTGGAAACTGGATACCCACATGTTCAACAACAATTCCAGCTTCGGCCACTGGGGGCAGTGACTCGCATTTCTGTACGCACACACCGATTTCCACTGAAGAACTTTCAACCTATTTTCACCGAATTCACTGAATTTTGATCTGTCTGGATCTGCTTTCTGTTTTGTTTGTTGCACTGCATCTAGATTTTCTTTTCTTTGGATGAAACACATTCATTCTGAACAGCCCCGTTGGCTATTCTTTTATTAGTAGTAAGAAATAATGAAAACTAAATTTGTGTGGCTTGTTGATTAGAGGTATGCTTTTATTTTTTTAAGCCGCTGACACAGCCTAGCTTATATCAGCAGAAAAGAATAGCATTTCATGATGTTTACATATAGTTTCTTCCTTATGTTACCTCAGAATCTCCTCATCCTTTACGCCTACAAGTTGTTGATGGACATCCAGAACTTTAAGAACTTACAGAACTTTAACCTTCCATTAACCTTCATCATTTCAGTCTTGTAAAAACATCGACAGTCACATTTACTTGAGCTCTGCTGTTTGAACTATTGTAGCTATTGAGTGCTCTTTTGTAGAAGTTGTCTTAAGGTTTAATCCACTTATTGAGATGATGCAGTACATAAGGGTGAGCCCACCACTCAGTGTCATGCTGCAAGAGATATTTGTCTTTCACCTTCTAAATACTCTCCCTCCTCCTTGTATTTAAGGGTTATTAACAGGTCTAGAAGGCTTCAGGGTCAGTGGTGGGACATGGAGAGGGTGGATTGAGAGTATTGAGTGACAGCCTACTGTTATTGCATCTACTTACAGATAGATTATGTCATTAGTTCTACATGGAGGTGGAGATAAATGTAAACCCTGAAACCTTTGTCAGCAGTTATTGCAGCACTTGAAATATGACTCTATATTAATGCATTAAGTAGGGAAGATCAACAGAAAACTCATACACTGTAAACCACGGAGCTTAATAAAGGTATTCATGCAGAACTAAAAGATAATATATTATACTGTAATATTCAGTTTTGATGAGGCTGTAAGATAGAGAATGATTCGTTTTCAATCAGCTTAGCCTAATGTATATGAATGTTTATGCAACAAGGTGTGAGAGGCTGTGCAGAGGCACAACTTTAGGTGTAGCTTGACTTTTTTGTGTAACGTAACAAGCTGTTCAAGACATTTACTTATGGATTGGACTTTTTCGGCTGGTGGATGATAAAAGGCTGAAAACATCTGTTAGATTTATATTGAAGGAAGGACCTGAGCCATATCTAGAGACCAGCATATCATAGAGATTTGGGGGTGGGACCTATTACCTTTGGCCAGTAAACAAGCACCTAGCAACCACCACAACACCCTAGCAACCACTTAACAACGCCCTGGCAACCATCAAAAATACACAAACATCATGGTGGCAAGTTTTCCATAGGCAAGCCCGACTCACATTTTCTTCAGAAAATTAAAGAATTTAGTTATTTGTTGTTCAGACCTGCAAAATGTCATATAATGCTGTGCAAATATTGAACATATTTTAAGAAAATATTAAACATGAAAATCTGTCCCATTTTATTAAATAAGTATATGGAAAATAACATAATTGTTTATTTATCGGACCTTATAACCTGAAATACAAAAAAATCTATTTGAATTATCATCTACTCAGATTTGAACTAATTTTGAAAAATGATCTGTGCTTTTGGAAGTTGTATCATCATATTTGTATGTAGATTTCATTTGAACTGACTTGAGGTCTATCTATTGAGTTCCAGTTTCTGCTGATCACACTGCATTTTAATAAAAGATGACTAATACTTTATTAAAGATGGCCTAGACTCAACTTTGAGATCACACTTTATGTAACACATAATACAGCTCCAATAATATGTATTCTGTCCACATGGGTTGTTTCACTTTTTATTGTCTTACAGCATGGAACCAAAGCAGTCTTAAATTGAAAATGTCTGCCACTCATCTGCACAAGGAACTCTGACACTATGATCCTCAAAGATACCAGTAAAGGCAAAAATATTAGAGGCTCTATAACATTTACATTTGGCAGATGCTTTTATCCAAAGCGACTTACAGAGCCCTTATTACAGGGACAATCCCCCCAGAGCAACCTGGAGTTAAGTGCCTTGCTCAAGGACACCAATGTTGGTGGCTGTGGGGATCAAACCAACAACCTTCTGATTACTAGTTCAGTGCTTTAGCCCACAACACCACCACCACATCATACCTTTAAATGTCTCTGCCTTTAAATTAGGCTCTATAAGAGTCACTGAATACACCTTTAAGCAAAGTGATAACTTTAAATGTCTCACTTTGTCTTTAACTTTAAATAACTTTAAAAGGTCACAAACACTGAAATGTACATTTTATGTGTTCAATAAAACACACACTTTATTTAATTTGAACATTAGAATTACACACGAATTACACAGCAAAACATACAAAATCAAACTTTCGAACTTTCAACAGTAAATACATTTATAATATAGAGTGCAGGAATATAATATATATCAATTAATAAATACTCAACAACTGCAATATCTGTGGAGAGAAGAGAGGGAGAAAAGAGGGGAGGGGGAGAACAACACCAGTAAACACATCCCAACCTAGGCCTCTTCGCGAAACTGTTAACAGATTCTTGAAATTCCCTTTAACAAGCCCTGAGAATTTCATAAGAGACCTGAAATGTATCTTTTTTAAATGTTCGCTCTGCCCTCCTGCACTTTTGTCTAAGCGCACGAGTAGTCTCATTTATCCAGGGCTCATGGTCAGTTTTGGCCTTACAACGCCTAAGCATAAGGGGAGCAACTGTATCTAAGCTTTAACCAGGTCCTCAGTGTCCATACAGCAGAGACCATCAGTAGTATTATTTGAATAAGCAGATCAGTACGCCTCTTAAAAATGCATTGCTGTGGATGAATGTATTGAATGGTTATAAACAAGAGACTGAGGATCAAGAGACAGAGTGATGTCATAAGACACCAAAGATGTCAAACTAAGAAAATGCCTCAATAATAGCCTTAATGATATTGGGTGATCTATACACCAAAGCACAAAAAACAAGTCCAGGACCAAAATCAATCTTCAACAGTTAGTGATCTGCATTTGAGACACTTCTTGGTGATAGTGACCAAACCACCAACGGTCCTGGGGTAGCTGAAAAAGGCATAGTCAGAAGGAGACAGTTCACCAAGAGAAATAAAATCGTCGACATTTAGCCAAGTCTCCGTCACAAATAAAAAATCCAGCCCACAAGAGATAAAAAAATTTATTTTTGAAGAAATATAACATGAAGAAATTATTAGACAGAGCCCTGGTGTTTACTAATGCCATCTTAACAGGGCATCAGAAGACAATGCTTTTACTGGATCTGGATAGAAGTTTTCCAATGAATATTCCAACAGATCCAGATTTCCAAAATTAACTCTCCCTGTCTCAAAAATTGAAGTGTCAGTAAGTGTCCACTTACAATGTTTTTGACGCAATCCATAGTGCATATAATGGGACAGTGAGCAATTCCCAATGCAACACAGTGAATATAAGTTCCAGCATGCAGACTGAATGATGAGTTCAGATGCAGGAGATCCAGAGATGAGTGATACAACATGACATGAGGAGATAAGTGAATTGAATCTTTCGATAAGCAGTATAAATCCTGATGTGGGAAGCAGAAGTCTCTAATGTAGCCCAGGATTAGCCGAACGATCAACAAAATATAATGCATATTTCATCTACCAGACCAGGTTTAAATATCCACATAAGCCAGCGCACCACAAGACCAAATGGACCGAACACTGGGTGTAAGAAAAGCAGCCTGTTAAAACTTCCCAACCCCACACCAAAAGAGCAGCCAAACAGCCAGCGCGAAAGTAAAGACTTTCCCGAGTGCAAACGGGACAGAGTCCAGCAGTAGTGTCAATAAGGCGGCGAGGGCTCGTGTTAGGTCGACAGTGAAAAGGTCTGACAGATTTGGAATTTGAAGACACCCCAAAATGTTGAGGACTTTGTCAAATGCCTATTCTGCCTAGGAAATTGCAAACACAATTTAATAGAGTTCCCGTTATTTGGGATCGAAGTAAATAAGGGCCCAAGACTACACTACATTTGAATAGAGTGTACCCTGACTAAGGTCCTTATACCTCATGCCAAACAAGCGAACATTTCTCCCTGTATAAACACTCAACTGGTAATACAGCACTTATACACTGCTGAAATACACTCAAATAAATCATGCTATTGATGGATATATAAATATGAAGAAAGTAGTACGTGATGGAACTTATTTGGCCTCATCTGCCAATGTGCTTGTGTCCAGGTTGTGGGCAGACACACTTATTCGAAACATGTGGGCTTGCGTACCCTTGATAAAAGCCCAAACCCAAAGTGCTCTCTCTGCTTTGATCCACTTAACTCCTCTTCTCACTGGGAGAGCCCTTCTGAAAAATCAGCTGGCATGAATAATAAAGGATGTCATCCAGGGCTGATGAAACATACCTCGGTAATCCACAGCATTTTAGCGCATCATACCACAGAGCAAATGTACACCTCAAAGGTGAGAAGTACTCATATACCTCAGCAGGTATGTCAGGAATGGCTGCATATGCTTGCAGGCTCTATAAGCACAAGAATTTCTGTGTGTCTAGTGCAAAAGGTGTGGCTGAGGTGGGACGTGTGCTAAAGCATGTTTTGAAGAGATTTGTGTGTTTGTATTTTAGCACAGTTTTCTGGTGGGTTGTGACCCAAAAACAATTTGCAGGACTTTTCTGATAGTGTCATGGACAGCAGAGAAAAAACAATGCTAAATGCACATATTACAATTCTACTGACCATATAATATCGCAATCATGCACAAACTTAAAAAAAAAACACTTCAGATCTCTACTGTTGTTGACATCAAAGGGTGTATATACAAAGCCTGATCTCATGAAAATGACTTTACTGTTGTAAGATTTTTTAAAATAGCATTATATGGTTCTTTAATGTATCGCAGCAGTTTTGAGGTGAAATGGCCACCGTGTGGCGCAAAAAGCGAGTAAATCTAGTTTTAAACCAACAAAACCTACCTCCCTACCCTAAACCTTAAGCTTAAGCCTAACCGATAGTGTCCTAAAAGTAAAACAAATCAAATAAATTTGAAGCAACCATGTCATTTTATGATGCTTCTGTGACACTTTTGGCTAACGTGTCAACATGCATGCTCTTCAAGACTCGTACCCCAGTTGCAAGTGCAATGCTCAATCAGTTTAGCTACAGCGAAATTTGATTGCACTCGAACAAGCTTGCAAAAAAAAATGCTAACTTTAAAATGTATCACCTTACAAGTCATGCGCTACTGTAAAAGAGTTCGATGTCGTAAGATAGCATTGTGTGAGGAACATAGCGGAAAGAGTTTATGATCTGATGATCTGTCGTTTTACTCTTTATTTCTGTGAAAGGGAATACAAATCATTGTTGTTTTAGTGCCTTTATGGTTCATTTCAACAGGAAAAGCTGCATACAACCTTTTGGCACAAATTCATCATGTACAGGTTTACTTTTGTAAGATAAACAATTTGGATAGTTTACTGGATTGCCACAAATCATGTGTTCACTTATTTGTTTATATAATTACAATAGGCATTTATAGAAGAGCTGATGATTTACATTTCAAAACATGTGGCTGCGCATGTATGTTCAATGTGTGCACATTTGTTTGCACACATGCTCATATATGTGTACTGTTGTTGTCCATCTCAGTGGGAAGAGCTTGGCCAGTGCTTTTTGTTTGGGATAATTGTATGTTACTATGGTCTGTGGTCCCTTCTCTGTCTCTATGTGGCCTTGGTATCTATGTGGCAGGATCCACATTTAGGAGCACTGTCTCCACTGTCCAAATCTGTCCCACTCTCTATTCCTATAGACTATAGAACCACTGACATTTTACCAATATAATACACGTTGTATTCACCAAAACACTCATTCTTTTCAAATTCATTCCAGTTTTTAACTGGTGTGATTGATTTCACATGGTGTTTCATATCTCTTAGAGCAGTGTTTCTCAATCTTAAATGTTTGCAGAGAAAGGCCCTCAATAAACAATACTTCAAGTAAACAGTTATTTACATAATTCTAAATGTATTATAAATATAATAATAATAATGCATTATATACATTACATTATTTTGGCAGATGAGCAAAGTGTTGAAAAGAATACAGAAAGTGGCTTTGAAGGGTAATGTATAGTTTATTTCCATAATATTGAACATAAGCCTATCATTGGCCCACACTTGACAGCAGTCCATTTTGCAAATTAATTCGTCAATCTGTCTGATATATATGTATTATAAGGGCTATTCTAAGGATGCATCATTGTGCACACATGCTAATGGATGCTTTTGCAGCGTCTCTCCTTGGTTGCCCAAATCTAACCATAATTTATCCCTTACCCTAACCCAACCCCCTTTTTATTTTCTTTCTTTTTTTTTTCTAGGTCGCTATGTCAAGATAAACATACTTTGAAACTTAGGAAAGCACATCTTGAGACCCCTGCATTCAGAATTGCGCTCTGTCCAGCTGTGCTTGAATGCAAGTACTCGTCCTCATCTTGTGCTGTCACTAGTGTCAAGCTGAGCATGGTTTGTTTTCTGAACAGCTTCAAGCTTGAATTGCTCCAATCGAAGGATGATTCCTTATGTCCAGGGACATGATTATTATGTTTTTTATATATATATATATATATCGCAAGTCGAGTTAACACACTAATTCCACAGCCCCAGTTGAAATGCTTCTATTATGCATTTACAAGTTATATTGTCTATATGACAATTTGAGTACAAAGTTTAATTGTTTATCTCATGATGTTTCTTTTAATTCTAGAAGGGAAAAAAACTAAAAATGTGTTTTATATCTAGGTTTAAATGAAAAAAAAAATCCCAGATTTGTAATGCATCTCAGACTTTTGGACCCCAATGTGTTTACTGAAAGAGGTGTTAATGGTAATAAATCACCCACTGCAGTGTGTGCACTCAGGGCTTTTGGTGTTGAATGGATCATTTGATCTCTAAAAGGGGACCAGGTCATCTGCCAATTTATACAAGAGAGCAGGAAAAGGCTCTTCCTAACGTTAAGGGATTGTGAAATCAATTGTCAAAAGACATAAAATGAAGAAACGTAATGAATTACACATTGTACAATGCCATTTTCACATTCTTAATGCCTCATCTGCAATTTTAGACTACACAATAAATCAATATCCTAGCCAATGAACATACTAATGAAGTTGGACTATTTTGTGTCTTGAACTTTACTCTTTCCTTTGATAATGCGCTGTTGAACAACCTCAGAGACGTAGGTTCTGATCCCATAGAAAACAGGAAAAAAATCACGTTCACATAAACAATGGTGAGCATGATTCTGAGGTTGAATTTTCACTCTAAAATTTGAACTCCACTGACGGTTAGGTTTAGGTTTGGGGTTTGGGTTAGGGGGTAAAGCTATTAAAATATGCATTCCTGTTGACTGTATTAGGCCTAAATCATTTGCAACTAAAAGTACTTGCTTTTGGTGCTGCTATATTGACATTTCACCCAGAAACAAGTTCACATGTGCCTGTACGTTAAACAACACTTCCAGCTTCGGCCACTGGAGGCAGTGATTTGAAAATCAGTAAGAACAGACCTATTTTAGCAGTGAAACTTTGGAAATACTGTCACTGAATTCACAAGCTGATAAATTAGTCTGTATTCATTCAAAGATCAATGCGACCAAACAATATTAATGCAATTAATTAATTAATTAATTAACAATTTTCATCATTCAATTAAAAGGTTTTGGATAATATAAATTAATTTCTTGCCATCTCAATAATTTCAACTAATCAACCTAGTCTTCAAATAAATAAATACAATAAAAAAAATTATGTATTATAATATAATATAATATTTGACCGGTGTTAAGGTGTTCATAGAAATGTATTGTTTTTTGTGCATATTTTTGCATGGAAAATGCAGAAAATTCAGTGTCAATAGGCCTTAAGACATCACTTTTCACTGCGTTCTAACCAACATGACCGTTTGCCAAAAGGGTTTGGAACGTGACGATCAATTGACTCGGTTCCAATTAATAACATAAAGAGAGCAGAGAACAAGTCATATGGGAGTGCTTTTTCTCCAAGCCAAACGTTCTCTCCTAAATGGAAGCAGATTAGTCACATGTCTTCGTTCCATTGTTCTCATTCATGTCTGATGCCGAGGCACACTGAGACACAGATGATATTTAAATTTTTGTTCTGGTCCGGTTTCCCAAACGGGCTGTGGAGCTCATAATTCAGTAAGTGGATATGTATTGCTCAGACTTAAAATGCCACCTCAGCTGACTGGCAGTGCCAGCACACCTAGCATTCCAGTGGCTTCTGGAGTTCATTACTGTAAGTTGCATATTAGAGTGCAAACAAACCAAATCTGCCGATGACAGCTTATTTCCTTTTTGCTGATGCCAAAGGGACAGGACAGATGATATCCATAATCTGTCTGAAATTCAGTCCTCACAGCTGCAAAAAAAAAAAAGACATATTTAGAATTGTTTTCTGACCATGATGCTTAAATTACCATATAGAAGTAGTTTGAACATGAAGTTAACTGTGATACTAAAGCCCCTTTTCTTCATGGCTTTTCCTAATCTTGTGAGACTTGTTTATTTACAAATTTACGACTTCAAAGGTGCTTTAAAATTCATCCATGGAAAATGTTCCATTACTCCTGTAATGTCTCTTGGTCTCCAAATTTAAACAAAGTGAAGTCAATCACTACAGAAAATAAGGTTTTATTCTTGAAGGTAACTTCTCTGGCATGTTGTTCTACCTTGTATAACCAAGAAAATGTCAAAAATGGCACCTGCGTGTAACTGATGCATTCTATGAATGACATTCAAATGAATATTTATATATGGCATTCAACCTTTAACCCCACCTGGTGCTCTATCTTCAAGTTTTAAGCTTAATAACCTCCTAAATGATGTTCAGAGCAGGATATGCAACACAGATAGAGCTGTTAGTCAACTTGTTGATCACGTTCGCTGTTGTTGCACTTGAAAAACACCAGCTGTATTTTATGCCCTATTTCAGAAGTTCAACGTTCCTGCATTTTGTTGCTCAACATTTTTTTCTTCTTTAAATTAACTCCAGGCAGTTGCAAAATGGTATCAACTTTCCCTTTGCCACCATAGCCTACATACAATAAAATCATTCTAGTTAATTCTCTTTTTCTTCTCTCAACTCCTGATTTAATATTTCAGAAACAGATATGCTACTTATTTGAAGGAATAGAGCAATTTATGTCCTCCGATAACATCAAGTGTTAGCCTACCTTAATAAGACTTCCCATTGCTGTGCAAAGCATTAGCACCTTGAATAACAATTCAGGGTTAATTTATCGCTTGTCTGGACTGGTCCACTTCTTGCCACGGGCAACAATATAAGTGGAGCAGGTGTGATTTAAAACTCTGACCTGTAGGAGAACACTCTTTGGAGCTCTTCTCAACCAATCACTGATGTAATCTTGAACTTGTTTTATCATACACTCCAATCGAAGAGGCATTCGTGAAACTTCTCATTCATATACAAACTGAATAACCTGAGAGGGCCATGTTGTTCATTTACTTCAGTATCGGCATGTGATTCTACCGTATGTAGGGGGTGGCTGTAGCTCAGTTGGTAGAGCGGGTCGGCCACTAATCACAGGATTGGTGGTTTGAATCCTGGCCCACACAACTTCACATGAAGTGTCCTTGACACTGGCAAGACGCTGAACCCCAAGTTGCTCCCAATGGCAGGCTAGCACCTTGCATGGCAGCTCTACTGCCATTGGTGTGAATGTGTGAATGTGTGAATGTGTGTATGAATGGGTGAATGTGTCACAGTGTTAAGTGCTTTGAATACCGTTAAGGTTAAAAAGGCGCTTTATAAGTGCAGACCATTTGTTCATCAAAGAGAAACAAATGCGTAAAAGTGACTGAAGTTTAGACACGTTGATGGGCTTTCATATGACTCGTGTCAGCGCTGCCGAATACATTAAAGTCTATAAATTGACCTCGGCTCCAACCGAGACCAACATAAACAAGTCCTTTTTTATTTTCTGCAATCAAAGCAATTTCCATTTTTTTCCTCTTCCAAATGCATGTTTTCAATGTTGAATGTGCACACCTCCCACTTTCTTGCATGGCAAGCTCATAAATCCGCCTTTCCGTGAAGCTTTCTGCATCACTTGCCATGTGGAAGGGCAAAGCGCCACTTAACGCTGGCGTTGGACAAAGCATTGAAGCCTCGACTCAGCTCATGTGAAATGCACTTTGCAATGACGAATGGACATTATTGAAACTCGAAATGATTAGTATTAGGCTATTACTGTTGTCTTTTCTGATAAAAGTCATGCTCAGCAGTTTAAATGCTGTAGGAAAATGATACAGAACATCTGCTTTGTTCTTATAATGCTTAAACATTCGACTGAAGTCAGAAGATTTAACATACAAATTTTAATGAAGGAGAAGGTAAAGACATACTTGATAATCATTAATAATATTAGACTATTATTGTAGTCTTTTTGTATGAAAAGTCATGCTTGGCAGTTCACAAACTGAAGGAAAACTATAGATCTGGTCCTTGTTTCCCAATAATGATTGATGTTAGTGGTTAAGTGTATTCTACGAGTGATTTGACAAAAGTTGACCAAAACTGCTCTTAACGTGAACGTGCAAGGACGCTCTTTAAGTGCTACTTAAGCGAGATGCTGTCTATAAACGTGACATGTTGAAATGTGACCATATAGCTCTGCTCGTCATTGCAACTTCATTATATTTGTGCGTTACTTTAAAAACCTTTGTAATTTAGCTCGCTGGAAATATTTAAAAAACATTTTCTTAAATGTACAACTTCATTTACCACATAATTGAATTTTGTTTTGCAGTCGTTTTGTGAAGAAATATATATTTATTATACACAGTCACTGCTTCGTTCATCAAATGTGCATTTTTATATTTTGTTTTAAAAATTGTATCTGTGGGTCAAGATTCCAGGATCAGTGAAGACAGTGGAGGCCCTTGTCTTGCATTAATAGAATATTAATAGAATATAACGAGGTTCACCATTTCTGAAGAGTGCAAAATAAGGAGACGTGTGGAACCTGTGCTTTACTTACATTCACAAATCAAAGGGAGGACTGCTCTTAACTCCCAAAAGTGATAGCGGTAACAGCAATGCTACACAACATGTGCGGTACTACAGAACGTGTGGTGCGGGTGAGAGCACCCTTGGGTGTCAGAGAGGAAGAGGCGACAAGGATGAGGAGCCAATATACTGTACGTACTATTTTCATGCACAACAGCAAGTAATTTACTTTTTTCTTCTCTCTCTGATTGTAATTTTTACAGTTCTCTGCGACAATCATGCCATCACTTTGTTGCTACCAACTAGTCCACAAATAACTTTATTTGTTTACTTATTAATTTATCTGTTCATCCAATATTGACTAACCATTTTCGGCATTTATTATTGTTATTATTATTATTATCACTGATGGTTAAAAAAATATGTATACTTATTTTAAATGACCATAAAATGTAGCTATAGGTATTTGTAAAGCAGTCAATGGAAAGGAGGAGGCGAGAACCGGCTTTTCAACATAAATAATAGTTTAATAATAAACTGAAACAGAAGACACAAACACACACATGACGGACATGTCCATAAACTATCTCTCTCTCCCGCATAATCCTCCGCAGTCGGCCTTTATCCCTCTCGGAGGCTTGATTAGCCTGATAAGGGACCAGGTGTGTATAATCACGACCCGGCCCCGCCCTCCGCCCTGCCACAGTACTTAAATAGTATCAGATGTAATTTCTCATTTGTCCTGCAAGTGTCTGCATTAAGTCTGTGTCTTTACGATGTTCTTAACACTGTATAAGTACTCCAGAAAACTTAATTTTCAAGTACTACTTAAATTACGATGGTCTCTTGTCAGATTTCAGTAGTGAACACCTCAAAATGATTCAATGACTCACTCATAGCACATAAGACGCTCATTTTTTCCCAACCTGGTGGCACCGCCAGAAGTGGTCATTAAACTATTCAATTTAGGAAACTAAACAAATTTGTGAAACAGAAGTATGCAGAAACATGGAATCATTAGCAATAAAGTGCAGAATGTCATGGAATATGACACATTTGTAAGAAAATGAATGCTTGAATGTGCAATTAATCAAATTAAAATTGCGATATGTCCTAGTGTGATAATTAAACTGAAAAAGTCTCTAATTTAATTGAATAAATGAATATTCTGCAAGTGATGCATGCTTCAAAATGAATGTGTAGAGCTGGCTGCTCATGCACTGAAAACACCTCATCATGATCATCACGCACACTCTTGTGTGTGTGTGACATGACAGAGACAAAGAGCACTCTGAAGTGTGCAGCACATACAGACTATGTATTTATTTAATTCAATCACAGCTTTACGGGAATTAATAATCACACTGGACCATGGAGCAAACTGTGTATCTGGAAAAACTACCGTCAAAAACAAACAGAAATTCCAAAATAGAAGCTCTATTTAAATGCACGCATGTGTTTTTGCTTAAATATTACCCGTGTTGGGCACATAAAAAGTCCTGGAAAATTGTGCCTTGAAAAGAGTGGGAACCCTGAAATGGCAAATTATTGGCCTGCATCAAGAAAAGAAAACAACTAAGGAGATTGCTAAAGTCACTTGAAATGGGTTAAGAACTGTCCAACGCTTAACATGGAAGAATAATGGTGAACCATCAGCTTTGCGGAAGAAATGTGGTTGGAAAGAATCTTGAATGATCGCGATCGGAGATCACTACAACGCTTGGTGAAGTCACATCGTAAAAAATCGACAGTAGAACTCAACGGCTATGTTTAATAGTGAAAGTAAGAATATTTCCACTACACAATGCAATGAGAATTTACAGGATTGGGACTAAACATGTTCAATTTGCTAAGGAAGCATAAAGATTGGACTGTGGAGCAATGAAAAATGGTCATGTGGTCTGACGAATACAGATTTACCCTATTCCACAGCGATGGGCGCATCAGGGTAAGAAGAGAAGCACATAAAGCGATGCACCCATTATGAATAGTACCCCCTGTACAAGCATCTGGAGGCAGTGTTCTGGTCTAGGCTCAACACCATTATGCGCAACAAAATGATGTCAGCTGACCACCTGAATGTACTGAATGACCAGGTTATCCCGTCAATAGATTTTATCTTCCCTGACGGCACGGGCATATTCCAGGATGACAATGCCAAGTTTCATCAAGCTCAAATTGTGAAAGAGTGATTCAGGGATCATGAGGAATCATGTTCACACATGAATTGGCCACCACAGCGTCCTGACCTTAACCCCATTGAAAGTCTTTGGGATGTGCTGGAGTACTTCTCCTCTTATTGTTGTGCATCAGAGACCTCCACTTCTCTATTTGTCCTGGTTAGATCCAGTTGGATTTCTTCTTTCAAAACTATAGTGCATTGAATACCTTTCATCTCTCATGCATGGTACATACTTCATTAAATACCACAAATGTTTTAAAATAGGGCTGTCAATGACATTTTTTTAATTCAGTGTTATTTATTATATTAAAAATAACGTGTTAAACTAATTTTCTCCCATATCTGATCTTAGGGATCTCAAGATGTGTTTTTACTCTGTATTAAACACAACCAAGGTGAGACGCTCCAAAAGCATCCGTCTGAAGCAGGTGTACACTGATGGGTCCTTAGACAAGCCCTTATAATAAACCTCAGACTGATTGACTGATTGTAAAATGGATTGATGAGAACTTTATTTCAATTTCAAAACACTTTATTTGTCCCCAAGGGGCAATTAATAAGGCCACATAGAGTAACGTAAACATTATACATTATAACATCCTACATTAAATAAATAACACAGTGTACATGAAATACATATTAATGAATACCTAATATATATATTAAAAAATAATTAAATCAAGACATAATAAACGAGGGCTAGAGACGGTTGAGAATTTAAAAGCTGCACCGATTTGGGAACAAAGGTTGCCTTCCTCCTTTGTGTCCTACAACATGGACAACGAAGCCGTCGCCATGAAGGAAGCCACTCAAAAACAGAGAACATTACATGTGATGTGTCTCGCAAGATCCTTCCAGCCAACCTCAGCGTTTGCTGTTCACTTATAATAGAAAGAGCCCTAATAGGGAGTCCAATAATTTTTGAGCAGACTTTAACTGTGCGCTCCAGACTATTTCTATTTTGGAGTCTTATAGAATGAAACCAGCAGACGATGGAAAATGTAATGACACTTTCAATGTAGGAGTAGTAGAACATAGTGAGCAAGTTCTTACTAACTCCAAAGGAATTGAGCTTCCTTAAAAGATACTGCCGCTGCTGGCATTTCTTCAGTATCTCCTCTGTATTGGAAGTAAATTTGAACAGATTGTCAAAAATTGTCCCAAGGTACTTGTACTCCTTGAAAATCTCTATAGGCTTCCCGTGAATAACAGTAGATGCTGCCATAGCCACCTGCCTCTGCTTATTAGAAAAGGTTACTACCATCTCTTTAGTCTTATTCAAGTTAAGCTCCAAACAGGAAATTACACACCACTCAACAAATTCCTGAAGGGCTGGGCCATGATGCTGTGAAGGGCCTGAAAGCAGAGACAGTAAAACGGTATCATCGGCAAACTTAATCAGATGACAATTAGGTTGAGTAGATCTACATTCGTCGGTATACATAATGAAGAGCAGAGGTGAAAGGACACATCCCTGGGGAGAGCCAGTTGAAGTATATAGGAGGTCAGAAAAGATATTATTGACCAGCACTCTCTGAGACCTATTGGTTAAAAAATCAATTACCCAGAAAATCATTTTGTCCTCCAGATGAAAATGACTAATAATTTTCTCAGCAAGAATATGTGGCTGTAGGGTATTAAAAGCCGAAGAAAAATCAGCAAACAAAAATCTGGCTGTGGTATTAGGAGACTCAAGATGCTTATGAACAATGTCTGTGATAAACACCTTTGCATCATCAACCCCTCTACCTGTGCGATAGGCAAACTGAAGTGGATCCAACTGTGAAACAGTTACTTTAGTGATATAGTTTTTAATAATCCTCTCCATTGCCTTTATCACAAGAGAGGTGAGTGCAACAGGTCTCAGATCGTTTAAGGATTTTATGGAACTCTTTTTTGGTATCGGAATAACAGTGGAACGTTTCCACAGTTGAGGAACTACACCAATAGCCATAGATTTCTGAAATAAAGTCTGAAACACATTCCCCCCCCCAATATTAACTGCTGCCATATCCTTAAGACCCTGCCAGACTGTATGGAGGTTTCCTTGAGTAAATGTTTGCTCAATCTTGTTCTTATATTTCAGTTTAGCAGATTTAATAGCACGCTTGACCTCTCTGTTAACCTCCTTTTTTTCATACTCAGTGCCGGTGTAGAAAACTCTCTTTTTCTTATTTAGAATTTCCTTGAATTCCTTCGTTACCCAGGGCTTATTGTTCGTAAAGATGGTAACCTTCTTAGTAGGAATGATGTAATCCACACAGAAGGAGATATACGATGTTACTATATCCACTTGCTCGTTAATATCATTTGATGGAGCTGCGAGCATATTCCAATCAGTTATTTCAAAGCATCCCTGCAATCTATCAATGCTATCATTAGTCCATTGTTTAATAACCTTTACAACCTTCTCTGTTCTCCTTATAACAGGCAAATAGGCTGGTGCCAGTAATACAGTGCAATGGTCAGCAGAACCCAGTGGAGGAAGAGCAATTGATCTATATGCACCTGAAACTGAGCCGTAACATTTATCCAATATTTTTCCCAGACGGGTAGTACATGTGACATACTGTTGAAAACCTTTCAAGGATTTTTCTGCCACACAATGGTTAAAATCACCCAGAATAAATTTGGGAGAATCTGGAGATGTCAATTCCAGTCTATCTAAGGTTCTCTTAATATGCTCTATGGCTGAAGTAGCGTTTGCTCTCGGATGAATATAAACCAATATAAAAAAAAGCTGTGGAAATTCCCTGGGCAAATAAAAAGGGCGTAGAGATACAGCCAAAAGTTCAATGTCAGGGGTGCACAACTTCTCCCTTACGACAATCGTTGAGCACCAGCGTGTGTTTACATACAAACAAACATGCTGTTTCCCGTAGACTCATTATCCCGGTCTAGTCTCAGGGGAATTCCAAAGCCATCTATACATAAAAAGTCATCATTGTCATTCTTATTCAGCCACGTTTCAGTAAATGCTAAAATGGAAGCAGTCCTATATTGATGCATATAGTTCACGTTAGCTTGCAGTTCATCAATTTTGTTACGGAGAGAACGGACATTGGCCATTATGACTGATGGAAGCGATCGATGTTTACATTTCTCCCACTTGAGTCTAGCTCGTATTCCACCCTTTTTCTTCCCCCTTCTCGTTAACTTTTTGTTGTTTTGGAAAGATTCCCTCTGGATGGACCTCTTACGTGTTATTTCCTCTGGGATCCTCTCTGTAACAGTAGCCTGATAAGGGTGGAATCGCAGCTGCAGCAGAAAATCTCTTGAATATGCAAGTCGCAGGTTCTCCGGGAGATCATATCCAGTTGACAAACAAAATATGTGCTCCAAAAAAATGAAGAAAGACCAGTAGCCAAAAAAGTCTTCTATACTCCATATCGATCGTAAAACGGTGTTCGGTGTTCCAACAGTCAGTCACTAATCAGCGACAATGAGACGCACATGTAGACTACCATGTATAAGACGCAAATCTCCTCTCAATATAACATGGACTGTGTGAATATAATCAGATAAATGCACTCGATATATAAAAAACAACAAAACAACAAATACCCTAAAAGAAAACACTATAAAACACTATAAAATTGCGTTACTCTATGAGCCAGAAGGTCAGCCACACGAGCAGCGACCAACCGCCAATCCTGCTTGTGACTTTAGGCCAATGACTGGCTTATGTTACAAACAATACATTGTATTCTAAAGCCACTTTTTGTATTGTCTTATCAATGATGAACTCTTCTGCCACATTTATTTGTAATAATTTAAATATAACTATTTATAATTATTTCATCATTATATATTGCATTATTGTTTCTAAAGGGCTTTCCCAGCAAATATTTCTATATGCAATTCATTTTATTAATTAATCGGCTCAACTTTTAATTAATTCAATTAAAATGTTTAATCTATTGACAGCCCTAGTTTTAATAGTAAGAAAGGTTTCTTGAATAACGAATAAGCACATATGAATGATATGTACTCTTATTAGACTGCTGAAAATGGGGCTTTGCCATTATGAGTAAAAATTGAATTTTAAATAAGTAAAAAGATCAAACAGAAGCATTCATTTCTTTCAAAAACCAAAAAAGGTTTGGTGTTCTACAACTTTTAAACAGTAGTGCACACTTTGTCTTTTTTGTCATTTTACTCCAGGATTACCTATAATGTTACTCAAGGTTACTCAAAAACTGTCATCATGACCATTTTCCTCTAGTTGCTGCAGAATAGGCGCAATTGACTTAAATGTCAATGGTCGTGTGTAAATGTGTGCACTTAGTTAATGTTAAAAAGAAGTGGAAGTTTGGAGCGAGCGTTTTTGGAGTTTCAATAAATTGTCTTTTTAGGACTGGAGAGGAATTTTTGAGGATCCTGGACAGCCTTACACAGAAATGTTGGTTCAACTAATGGCGTGAGTTTGGGCGGGACTCTCTTTTTGTCCAAAAATGGGGGGAGTAATTGGGAAACCTTTTTGAAAATAGTCATTATTTTTTTAATTCTTTTGTTGACACTAGTGGCACAGAAATTACACACCTTTCAGCACTTTTAGACTGTACATTTACTGTGTGGCTTCAAACTCAAAATTTGCTTTGTGCCGATGCATTCTTTGGCTCTTTTTCTTCTTGAGCCTATGTGAAGATACATGCTGTCTACATTTAATGTGTGCTGGTGGAATGTGCAAGTCTTTGATGCGCTCTGACTTTCCGACAAACACCTTTAATGCCCACCTGGCTGAGTACCTTCCCATCTGCCTGTCTAATGCACAGCAGACTGCATACTATGTGTGCGCACATGGGTGGCACATGTTTGGTATACACTTTATGTAAGGTGTCTTTAACTACTAGATACTGTCTTACATAAAAAATAAGCATTTGAAACAATAGGCTTATTGTGTACAGAAGTGTTGAGGCATTGTACCTACATTGTAAGTGTGTGGGCCTACAACTAACCCTACCCCAACCCTAAAGCTATCCCTAACCCTAACCTAACCATAGCACTTACTTACTAAACCTACCCTTTAAATTAACCATATACCCCAACCTCAGTAGCAGCTATCCAAATCTCAGTAAAGCTTCATGCATAATGTACATTACATTTTTTTTAACCTATGTGTATAGTAATTAAAGACAATATATATAAAGTGGACCCATGTTTGTTTTGGAAAGAGAGAATAAGACAAAAACTGACAGAAAGAGAGCAAATTACTCTACATATTTTACTTTATAAAGAGCAATAAACAGAATATAAAGGTCCCGCTGCGCACTTCATGTCTTCTGTTAGACTTACTGTTTTCTACGGCAGACAATGCAGTCCTCTGTCTGCTTTTAATTAGAATCTGTGGTGACGCAGAGCACAAAGGGCACAAGACTGATTGTGAGAGCTGAACTGTGCAGGAACCCAGCACACGAAGCCACACTCCATAAGTCAAAGGCCTTAATAAACACAGTAAAGTGCATTTCAGCTTTGATTACCAACCACAACAATCACATCACGATTCGCTTATAACTGACGGCGCCGCTACTGAAATGAGCAACTGCTGCCACAGAGTAACTGCTGAATTTCAGACTTTGTGGCACATTTGTAGTGACATGCACCATGTCTAAATTTACATCAAAGGAAGACCTATTTATACCCTCCATCCATAAATGCCACTTACCGTTTAGTGCTGATAAACCTTCATTTAGACACAAACATTTTTGGAAGTGATGGAATTATGTGAATGTTTGGTGCTCTTTTGTGGTAAGGCTTTGCTGATAAGACCAATATACATACATTTTGTGTCTTCAATGGGCTTCTTAACCTACTTAAGTAGCAACATGTCCTTGGTCGACTTGCTTCACCAGCTGGTATTGCTTGTCAACCAGCATGGCTAGTTACCAAAAAAATATTGGTTCAAACACAGCCAGATCTCTTGAACATTACGTGACCGCTTCATTACACATTTCGTTGCAATTTCAAAGAGTGATGTGCGCAAAAAGCGAGTGAAATTTAACCAAACTTCACCAATAGTGATCAAAATGCAAAAGAGAGGTGAACAAAACAGACATCCTTATCCTAAACCAGTATCTAAACCTAACCGATTGTGTGGAAAAGTCAAATGCGACAGGAAAAGCAAATTTTCTGAAGAATCCACGTCATTTCATGTCACTTCTATGCACATGTCAGCTTGCGTCCTTGGCTGAATTCGAGCCTCAGTCCTCAAAGTCCAAAGTCCAACACTCTTATCAGGTGAGCTACCACAGAAGCTAATCACATTGGAATACGGGTGTAAATGTTGTTGAGTCTGTAAAACAAGCATTTAATTATATTGTTTTTCAAATGATGCTTTATAGTAAAAGAGTTTAGATCATAACATAGCAGTGTGCTATGAGTAATAGTGTGAAAAATACATGTTTATAAAGTCATAATCCGCTGTTGTAGTCATGATTTGTGTGAAAGTGAATAAAATGCACAGGTTTTGTAACACTTCTAGTGTTGATTTAAATGCATGCTTAAGTTGATTTTAGAGACCATTGGTACCATTGGTTTACGTTGCTTTTGTGAAATGCTTCCCAGGTTGTTCAAACCCCTTAGGAATGCCACTTTATGCTTCTAAAAACCTAGATACAGTGAAATGAATAGAACAGAACAAAAGTGTCTTGACATGCACATTTACATTTTTTTTATCTATGTACATGCCACTTGGTATGCTGGACTAATTGCGTTTTCTGTAACTAATCATTAACCGAACTTAGATTTTATATGCTGCCAAAGGATCCTGCTCTAATTGTCTTTCTGTCAGCACAGTTCATCAGTGAGTCTTCAGTCTCTAATATCCAAGTTTTTTTTTTAGCATGACACAACATTGTAAATACGTGGCTCCAGCATAAGACACTAAAACACCCTTTGAGACACGACGCAATGGACAAAGCTGTATGTCAAGCATGCTTCTATAGATTTTTTTTATTTATTTCATTACTAAAATGTTATTTAAAAAGGCTGCCTGTTGGCCCAGTGATCTGAGGCATATGATTAATGATTAAAGCAGGCCCGTACCCATACATATTAGCTGATGGTGCACATAATCAGAGAAAAGATTTCACACAGTAAAAAATACTGCATTTATTGGAAGTGTTTTAGCACTACAGCACAGCAGCTGAAAACCAGACTCCATGAAACAATCATATGTTGCTTGTGCTTTTATGTGAGAGTAGCAGGCAGTGAGCTTTGTTATGATTGCTTGTATGATGTTAATGTTTTACTTTACATTTATCTTATTATGTGGAAATATGCAATCAAACCCAAAATACTTTGCATTTTGTAAATTACTCTGGATTCCTATTACTGAGGGTCTTTGCCCGTATAATCATCAAGAGCATCTCACAGACGAAACTGATGCAAGTTCTGCTTTAGCAACTTTTAACCTACTTGAACAATCACTGCTACTTTTAATTCCAACAAAAATATTCAACTTAGCTTGGAAAAATAAAGGCGGGCAATGAATGGAGAGATACCTCAGCTTGTTTCATAATGGATGTTAAAACTGGATTATGTATGTTTGAATGACAAATCTATCATCGGCAGCCAAGCAGAATTGCATATGATTGAGTTTTACCAACCTGGCATTGGATTTGTAAAACGTATGTGTAAAGGGATCAATGGAAAGGAGGAGGCGAGAACCGGCTTGATGATATAAATAATGGTTTAATGATAAACTTTAAAGACAACATAAACCCACACATGACAGACATGTCCATTAATGATCTCTCTCCCCCGCACGATCCTCTACAGTTGACCTTTATCCCTCACGGAGGCATAATTAGCCTAATACGGGACCGGGTGTGTAGGATCACGACCTGGCCCCGCCCTCCGCCCTGCCACATTCCTCCCTCGTTCTCTCAGGCTGGGGAGCCCCCGGCCTGACGTACACCCCCCCCCCTTTCCCTGGGGGAGGACGTGCTTTACGTCTAGTCTGCCGGCAGGCCATCCCCATCTACCTGGACGAGGGAGGGGAGAAGTGGAGGGAAACAGAAATAATTAAAATGGGGGGTGTACTTCCAGTAACAGTGTTGTACCCCCCAAAAAAAAAAAACTGTAAAATTTAAAAGAGGGAATAGGCCAACGCAGAGCGACAGTGAGAGAGAGAGAGAGAGAGAGGAGAGAGAGATGGGAAAAAAAAACTCTTACTCGCCAGTTGTCCGATACGCCGCAGCTTGTTCCTCGGCCACTCCTCCACCCTCTATCGGACGGCAGCCGCACCTCTCCGGGCAGATCAGAGGAAGTCCTCAAGCCCCTGGCGGACGGAACACCCGCCACGTTCTCGGGGAACAGAAGGGGTCTTCTCTGCCCCTGGCAGCGGTTCTCTCGCTCCAGGCGGTTGGCAGTGAGCCCATCCCCGCTTGCGGTCGGCAGTCTTAAACCCGCCGCGTTTCAGCGGCTGGTAGGGAACTCATCCGCCCCTGGCAGCGGCCCTGACCGCTCCAGGCATTCGGTTAGGTGCCCCTTCTCCCCTCGCAGTCGGCGGCCATCGTCCTCTTTCAGGCGGCTGGGCTCCTTGTCCCCCGGCAGATGGCCGTGGCTGCTCCGTTGGGGTGGACGGTAGTGGCGAGAACTCTACTACAGCATATACAGCATATCCCCAGTGTAAAGGGATCAATGGAAAGGAGGAGGCGAGAAACGGCTTGACGAGATAAAGAATGGTTTAACGATAAACTTAAAAGACAACATAAACACACACGACGGACATGTCCGTTAATGATCTCTCTCTCCTGCACGATCCTCTGCAGTCGACCTTTATCCCTCACGGAGGCATAATTAGCCTAATACGAGACCGGGTGTGTAGGATCACTACCCGGCCCCGCCCTCCACCCTGCCACAGTTTGTTAATTTGTTTTGCCAAAATATGCCACACTCTTACCACTTGTCAGTATCTCATCCATATGTTTTATCACTCCAAATTTAAACAACATTGGAAAGTGTAAAAGAAGAAAAGGTCTATCTGGAAACAATTGAGCATTTAGCTTGTAATGAGGTTATTAAAACTGAGATTTCGAAAAACAATCCCCCTCTTGTCTAGTATGTAAGTGCCTTTTAATATTTGTGAGCTTTCCCCAAACGTATATTTACCTATGTGGCAATGATGTGCTAAAAATCTTTTTTTGATTACCAAGAGCCTCTGATCACTCATAAAAGTAACTATAAACACATATTTAACTGCTCTGTGCACGGAAAAACAAATGTACATGATGACCAAGTAAAGAAATTGCTAAAGAAAGTACGTTGTGTGATGGAAGTACTCTTCAGCGTTCGATTATTGCAGTCCCATCCCTCTCATCGCCGGCCCTTGTGCAGGCTCACAATGGGAGCATGTGGCCAAGGGAAAACAGAACTCTACTGGCAGCAAGTGCTTATGCACATATGGAGCTTATTGCACTTCATTCGCTGCTGCCATAATCCCACCATTGCATCTCCCCTTTGCTTACTCTGGATCACATGTGCATGTTCCAGGAACAGAGCAGCATAGCCGAGCCACCTCTGGATGATGACCTGCTGGCCTTACTTCTGGACCAGCTCACTATAGCATGAGCCTGTCCAGATGTACTTTTACGGACACTTTTAGCCAGCAATATGCAATACGCCTGTTACAAGAACAGTACCACTGAAAGAACCTGGGTTAAAGTTTTTTTTGGCGCAGTGGTGACTGCCCTTGTGCCACTGTGCCAGACCTCTTTTCTATCTGCAAGACAAGAACACCACTTTCCATGGTTTTGTGCAAGGGGTCAGGGTTTGGTTAGTTATGTTCTACTATACCATTAAGAGGGAAAATTGCTCCATTGACGTCCATTCAAACATGTATTCTGATAAAATATACTGTATATATTTTTGCAAGCAACATATGAATTGAGAATGCTTCATTATATCATAGTAGATGCTTTATCTGTGCTGAATTATTTTTGGAGGGCACTTATAAGAACAAAATGGAATTGAATTATTACTTGTCTGTTGTCTTTGATATCACAGCTAATGTAAGGTTGGATAGTCAAACTGATCTCATTGCAAATTCGGCGATAGTAGGTTGGTAGTTCTGCTACTGAAAATGTTCTGTACTTTCCAAAATTTAAATCACTGCCACCAGTTGCTGAGGCTGGAAATGTTGTTGAACAAATGGGCAAGTGTAAACATTAGTTTCTGGTTGAAATGTCCACACAGTGGCACCAAAAGAGAGTTGTATTTTTAGCTATAATTCATGAAATAGAGTCAACAGGAATGCATATTTTATTAACCATACACCCTAACCCAAACCACAACTCTAAACATAAAATTCAGTGGAGCAAAAATCAAACTTTTGAGTGAAAATGCAACCTCTGAATTGCACTCACCATTGTTTACAGTGCATTCAGAAAGTATTCAGACCACTTAATTGTTTCGCATTAAGTTGCAGTCTTATGCTAAAATGCTTTAAAAAAAAAAAATATTTACTCTCCATATCCCATAATGACAAAGCAAAAAACAGATTTTTGATAACTTCAAATTTATTAAGAAGAAAAAAACTGAAATATCACATTGACATAAGTATTCAGACCCTTTGCTGTGACTCTTGAAATTTAGCTCAAGTGCATCCCATTTCTCTGGATCATCTTTGAGATGTTTCTACACTTTGATTGGAGTCCACCTGTTGCAAATTAAAATGATTGGACATGATTTGGAGAGGCACACACCTGTCTATATAAGGTCACACATATGAAAATGTGTGAAAATATCAGAGCAAAAACAAAGCCATGAGGTCTAAGAAACTGCCTGACCAGAGATCAGAGACAGGATGGTGTCAAGGCACAGATCTGGGGAAAGCTACAAAAAAATTTAGGCTGCATTGAAGGTTCCCAAGAGCACAGTGTCCTCCATGATTCTTATATGGAAAAGGTTTGGAACAACCAGGACCCTTCCTAGAGCTGGCTGCCCAGCCAAACTGAGCAATCAGGGGAGAATTACCTTGGTAAGGTGACCAAGAAACCAGTGGTCACTCTAGTTGAGCCCCAGAGATCTTGCGTGGAGATGGGATAAACTTGCAGAAGGACAACCATCACGGCAAAGCCTCTTCTCAGTGAAATACACATACAAAAAACACCTAAAGGACTCTCAGGCTATGTGAAACAAGATTCTGGTCTGATGAAATGAAGATTGAACTGTTTGGCCTCAATTCCAAGCGTTGTGTCTGGAGGAAACCAGGCACCACTCACCGCCTGTTCAATACCATCCCATCGGTGAAGCATGCAGGTGGTAGCATCATACTGGGGGGGTATCGTTCACACACTGTTTTGTCAGTTTGTCATTGTGTTTTATCTATGTACATGCCACTTGGTATGCTGGACTAATTGCGTTTTCTGTAACTAATCATTAACCGAACTTGGATTTTACATGCTGCCAAAGGATCCTGCTCTAATTGTCTTTCTGTCAGCACAGTTCATCAGTGAGTCTTCAGTCTCTAATATCCAATTGCAACATTACCTCTGTTGACCCAACATCTTTCTCTGCTTCAATTTGTGCTCCTTTTCTCTTGTACTCTACTGGAATCCAACTGTCACACTCCTTCTCCAGATACTCTCCAGCTATAATGATGATCATATTAAGCTGGTTCCTTTTTAATCTTCACCATATTTCACTACAAATCTTCGTGCCATGAAAACCTCTAGTGAGCGACTTTATAGAACAGCTAGTCCTAAGGCGGACACACTGGAAAAGAAGCACCTCGTCTAGGACACGGCTAAGGTATCAAACGCAGGTCACATCGATACAGTTCAGGTGGCAGACAGTACACACAAATGTTACCAAGGGTTTTTCCTTCTTCAAGAATGAACAAAGTGATGTTGATAATGATTTGGGTCGAATTTGATGGAAAAATTTTGCAGGCAGAAGAAATTTGAGCAGCCTCCGGAGTTGAACCTGGGTACCACCGACAGAATTTTAGGAGCGTGCCAGACACGTCCGGTGTGCGACACGATTTACAGTTACCTTACTGTCAACAAACCCATCCAGCCCCCAATTGTCTCTAACTCTGAGTTTCTACAGTCTTTTTTTCAGTTTATTAAAAATATCTTTCAACCTTTGTCCACTGATATTCTGAATGCATTTACAGTATTTATTTCCAGATTCAAGATTCATGATATTTACTGTTATGCAATGCAAGGATTATCAATAAGTCAGTCATTTAGCTGTGAAACTCATGTGGGAGATGAGTTCAAATGTGGGTTTGAATCCAATCTCCATTTTATCCCGATCTCATCCCAAATCCCTTTCACTCCCCAACCCCCCAATAAAAAGTGGAAACTCTGAAACATGCTAATGAGAAGCTGTCATCAGATTTCATGACAAGAAAAGGAAAAAGGGAAGAGAATTTCAGCAGTTTCTCCTCATCGAGAATCATCACCTCTTTTAATATGAGCAGGGCAGGTGTGTTTCCCTTTTCTAGCTGTAGAGAGATAGAAAGTATGGAGTGGAGTGGAGTGGAGAGTGAAGGCCAGACGCTAAAGAAATTGTGAGAGAGAAGAGAGGGAACGCTGCTCCAGAGAGCAGAGAATTAGATAGATTGACTGGTCGATCAGATTGCTGAAGGAAAAGCAATACAGTGCTGTCTTGCAAACACTTTAGGAAAAAAAAAGTTCAAGCTTTCTCAAGCTTGGGAGAGTTTGTCAGCTTCACTTATCATTCTGGGCTGGGCTAAGCTCTCTCTCACTGGTTCTCCTTCTCTCTCTCGCCCTCTCCTTGCATTTGAGTGTAATAAGAGCCATGCGGTGAGTTGTGGATGAGAAGCGTCAGTTAGCAAGAGCAAGAGGAGCACGTCAGGAAAGCACACGCTAAGTTGCTGGGAGTTTAAGCGGCGCTTGCAAGGTGAGGGTCTGAACTATCCCCTTGATGCTTGTGTGCATTAATTAATGTGGAAGTGCTGTTGTACTTAAACAGACAATATATGCACAGCTGACAGATGTGCCTGAGGATGATTACATTTGTTTTGGATGATGTTGAACTTTTATGATGTTGAAATTGTTCAACTTTTTCTCCTGCTTTTGAGGAGAGCAAACTTCACTGTCATTTAAGGACTGTCATTGGCCACCAGAGAGAAGTGCCATAAACAAAATCTGTGTGTCCTGGTACATGTGCAAAGTTTTTGTGGCAATGAGATGGCAGAGATACAGTATTTTAAAATACATTTACAGATTTTCATACTTACAGATCTAATAAGGGGATAAAAAATTTGTACTTTATAAAAAAAATATGTGTGAAATGAAGTATGCTGTATCATTTTATTGCTGTTTTGGTTTATTTTGTATCTATACATGACAATGACTGGACATCCCACCGTTATGTCAGCATGACAAATTGTGATTTTGAGAATTGCTAAAAAGTTTTTCATCTTTTATTTGTATGATAAAATATGTTTAAAAAGAAACTTTTTTATTTATTTATTATTATTTTAATTTGTTTTACTATAGAATGGCAGGTGCTTATGGCAGAAAGCATTTGCACAAATGTAATTTGTTATTATGCATTGCCAGTATGAAAGTGATTAGCTTTAAAATGCAATTTGAAACAACTAAAACAGATCTAATAAACAATTAGATATGTATTACAAACATACAATATAACATATTATATAGTATATATGTATTTAATGTATAATTCTTTATATTCTTGTTTATTGCATTAAAGCTAAAAAAAAACTATGTATATAGTTTTCATGAAAAGAAAAGGAAAAATGGAAGAGAATTTCAGCAGTTTCTCCTCTAGAAGAAGTTATATATGTATATAATTATATATATATATATATATATATATATATATATATATATATATATATATATATATATATAAGCAATATCACACAAGCAAGAGTGCGATATGGCCCTACATCAGCACTGCTGTTAGAGCCGTAGGTAAAGAGAGAGAGATGTAGTGTGTGCGATCACCTGTTGCCACACCCAAGCAGAGATGCTGTCAGCTTTCTGAAGATCAGCTTTCTAAATGGTAAAATAGTGGTCCAAGTGGGGGTATTTCTCCCTATTTTGTGGTAGCCGGTGCGTAAGAGTCCATCACTATAGAAACCACAATGTCCTCTGCCATTTTGAACAGTATGTATACAATGTGGAAACTCCGGTAAGAGGTAAGCACTTGAGTTCTGTAATCAATCAGTCTGTTGTGTCTCTTAGCTGTGATGAGCCTTAATGCTGAAGTTTTTCATTTAAAGCTATTTCCTAGCTTTAGTAGTGTAGTAGTAATACAAGCAAACATGGAGCACTGTTCTATTTAAACAATGACTAATGGATTCGCTTCACGTCACCTAACTGGCTCATATTACACACAAAAATTAGCTTTTGCCAACACCTGCTGGCTTACATATGTAATGTAAAAAGAAAATAGAAGTAAAAAGAGACACATAGCCTACATTAGCTCTTAACAGATCTGCACTGCTCTTACACTTTAGTTTAGATGGCATGAATACAAGCGGAGTGATACACAGACAGAGAAGCGTCTGAGTGCTGATGGTGTCTGACCATCAGCGCTCATGGAACGTCTCTCGTCCAATCAGATTCGAGGACCGGAATTAACTCTTGTATGTTTATATATATATATATACAAACTACTAATTTATTGTAGTAGTTTATTTTACAGTGTCTGTGTTACACATACTACACTTCACTATTATTAATTACATATAAACAACTATTAACAACTATTGACAAGCACTTCAACAAACTACTAACCCAGTTAATGGATATAGTTCTTTAGTATTACTTTGTAAATACATGGCAACATGAAAACTTAAAACAATATATTTTATTTATTTATTTTATATATTAAATTATTTATTTATTATTTATGCATTTGTCAGCATGACAAGTTGTTGAAATTACAGTATATTTGCTTCTAATAAACCACAACATTTTATATATAGATAGACAAATGACAAAGGTTTTTTGCACAGGTCATATGAAAAAGCTACTCAGAAAAAAAGAAAATCAGAATGAGTCATTGCAACTGTACAGGCTTTTAGGAGATCATATTTTCAGGATGTATATCATGATGCTGTCCCACTCCCATAATGTCTACAGCTCATTAGATTATGCACACCCCAGCACTGCAGCTGTAAAGGGGCCAAAATGAATAGATTTACCATCCCCAGGTCGCTCATAAAGGAAGCCTCCCAGGTAAGTCATGCTGGGAGGTCACTTGCAAAGGTCAGGCCAGGTACTGGAATCTCAAATATTTCTCACTGGCAAACCCAGCGCCCCTCATCCCCTCATGCTCTCCCTCTTTCCTCTCCCCTATGGCACTTTCCACTCAAGCGTGCACAGTCCTGTCAGTAAGATTGTGTGGATGTTCCAGTGAGTCTGGTGTGCCTATTTGCACATGGAACAGTAAACTGTTGGCAGTGCCAGGGTAAAGCAATATTCACACAGTTATGATGTTCATCAGATGGCATGGAAGTTTTTCCAGGTACTAACAGATTTTTACCCAGGAGGTATTTCGGTGTACGTCTAGTGTCTGGGTTATTGGAATATTCACGATTTGATGTAATAAATTTGAGTTTGCTTCCTGTATGTGCCTTCCCAGTCTGAAGAGGTGAATGTTTCTGTTAGATTTATCATAGTAGCCATCTTTGCTGTATATTTTCTCAGGCACTGAGTCTGTTTATTCTTTATTTCAAAGTGGATGGTGCATAGTGAATATCCCCAGCAAAACATACATTAATTTTGTGGCTTAAGAAGCAGTA
>NC_068321.1:7173919-7223919 GCF_025860055.1 Xyrauchen texanus
TTTCTTTCTCCTGGTGGCTACGACGAATCTTCTCAAGCTTCATTTCTGTCTCTAGACCAGTGTCCATCTCTTTCTTTGTCTCAAGGGCTTGATCTTTACCTACAGTCCTGCAAGAAAGGAGAAGATGGAAAATAGCAGTGTGAACATTCTGTTAAACATTGCCTTTTGTGTTCCACAGCAGATAGAAAGTCGGTGTGAGTTCGGAATTACATGACGGTGAGTAAATAATGACCTCTATGTGGTGTCGAGTCTTCCAGCATTTGGCCCAGCCCATGAGCAGACCCATGCAAGAGACTCAGACCGTCGGATGCTACTTCGCTGCAAAACACTTGCCCTCATCAAATCAGCTCTTCCTTCTAAATCATCATGTTATTCAACAGAAGCTGTCACAGCAAATCATTATTTTAATATTTTTCGCAGGATTGACCACTACCACTTCAAGTGCTATTTTTAATGTCTTTCTTTCTAATCTCTATTCACCAAAGCAGATCATAGCATGAAGCTGCTTCCGCATGCCGACCGCTGCGGCACTGTATACATGTGAAACAGCTCCCTACGATTGTTCATATACAAATATGAAGTTTTATTCACCACACTTCTGAATACGTTGCCCATATAAGATTGGATAAAATCCAATTCTCAGGCACAAACTCCAAATGATTTCATACTTCCTCGTCAAATTGAGACAAGTCACGCCATGCCAGTAATACTCGCATAATGCTGGAAAACAATCTACAAAGCTCCAAAACATACACTTAAGTTAAATAAACATCATACTACTTAGTTTCAGGTGCCTTCTAATTTCATGACAATCTAATTTTCATGTTTCCAACAATGTACACCCACTATCAGAGTGCTGATCTAGGCCGTTATCTCAGCAGAATGCAGATGCATGCCCAACCTCGAGCCCCGGCTATCCGCAACAATTAGCTGCAGACCAATGCGATCTATGTCTGACCATAGATAGGGAGTTCTTTTAAAATGCAGCACACAGCTCTTTCACAAGAATAAAGTGTCCTTTCGTCGAATGCTGTGCAGGCACACGGCTGCAGATTCAGCCCTCGCAGCACTGAGCAAGCTCAGTAAAATAAAGCATAAACCATTATCACATTAATCGTAAGCTCTCCTGTTGAATGCAGTGTGGTCCCATGCTCGAGGATTCAGCCCATTCATATCGCAAAAAGGGAGAGGGCTCTCATTTTAAAGCAACTTTAATCACTTCATTTGAATGCAGCATGCGCTCTCCGGTTCGAATGCATCAAGAACCACCACATTCAGGCTGTTTAAATGCAGTACGTCTCTCCCGTTCAAAGCAATATGGCTCTCCCATTCAAACTCAGTCCTGCTCTCCCGTTCAAACACAGCAAGGGCTCTCCAGTTCTCTTCTCCATGTACTGGCCATGGGATCTCCCGTTTGAATCGCAATGAGGGCTCTTCTGTTTGAACGTGGGAGGACCCCTATTTGAATGCATACTGGGCTTACCCAATCGAACCTTATGCCAGTAGGATGCAGGATATGCAGTCGAGTAAATAATTTACACAAATCAGATCAACAAAGAGGACATTCAGTTTGCATTTCCAACCTGTCGAATTCTGTCCAGCTCTCCCAAGTTAAATCCCCATGCGACTTGCTCTTCGCAGACTATTCTCAAGCCATTACTTCCATATCAGTGGTGCTGTCATGTTCATTGGTGTCTTTTGTCTTCGTGCTCTTATTTTGAAGTTCAGTTTAGTCCTTGTTTCCTGTTTCCTGTTTGGTTTCTGTCATGTTCATTGGTTTCCTTTGTTGTTGTGCTCTTATGTTGAAGTTTAGTTTAGCCCCTGTTTCCTGGTTCCTGTTTGGTTTTTTGTAGTCCTTTGTAGTTTGTTATTATGATTGGTGTTCCCTTGATTATTTCTTCCAGGTGTCCCTCATTCCCTTGTTAATTTGCCTTTGGTTTCTGTTAATCACCTTGTTATCTTGTTTGAGTTCTGTTCTTTCATTGGCCCCTTTTCCCATGTTTGTGTATTTAAACCCTGGTTTTTTGTTCAGTCCTTGTCGATCGTTGTTTGATGTTAACCCGGTGTATCTTTCCCTCCGAGTTCCCTGTTACGTGTCTACCTTGGTCAGCTTACTCAGTTTATGTTTCATTTCCCCATCGTGGGTTGTTACTTTGTGTTTTTCCTGTGTTGTTCACTTAATAAAGTTCAACTGCGTTTGGATCCGCATCTCCTCGTCTGCTTCCTTACTCAAGCATAACAGAACGATCGACCAACTATGGATCCAGCAGTTATACGGGCCAACTGCCGGTTGCTCAACCTCAAACAAGAGGGCCGCCCTGTTGAAGACCACATCAGCGACTTCCTCGCGCTGGCGAAATTCACAGACTTCCCGGACTCAGCCCTGGTGGTCTTCTTCAGGGACACTTTACACGGTTCGCTCAGGGAGCGTTTGCCGCCGGCAACGCTTGGTTGGAATCTCCACGACTTCCTGGAGGCGACCTTACTGGTCTGCGGCTCACCCTACACCGTGGTCTTCGCCGAGGAGGATTCCACCTCTCCTCCCACTGTGGTGACTCCCCAGTCGCCTTCCATGAGCCAGCGCGGCCCACTGCGTCTGCCCGGAGGAGGGAGAGAAGACGGGCTTCCGCCTCCCGGCCCGCGCCAGCCCCGGTCTACGAGCCAGAGCCCACACATGTCACGGTGAGCGAGCTAAAGCCCACGCATGTCACTGTGAGCGAGCCTGAGCCCTCGACCGTCCCCGAGCCAGTGCCTGTAGCCTCAGACGTCAGTGAGCCAGTGCCGTTAGCCTCAAACGTCAATGAGCCAGTGCCGTTAGCCTCAAACGTCAATGAGCCAGCGCCTGTAGCCTCGACCGTCCCTGAGCCAGCGCCTGTAGCCGTGACCGTCCAAGAGCCAGTGCCAGTAGCCGTGACCGTCCAAGAGCCAGCGCCAGTGGCCGTGACCGTCCAAGAGCCAGCGCCAGTGGCCGTGACCGTCCAAGAGCCAGCGCCAGTAGCCATGACCGTCCAAGAGCCAGTGCCAGTAGCCAGGTCCGTCCAAGAGCCAGCGCCAGTGGTCGTGCCCATCCTAGAGCCAGCACCTCTCGAGCCTTCCAGGGCTCCTCCTCCCGAGTCTTCCAGGGCTCCGCCTCCCAAGTCTCTCGAGCCTTCTAGGGCTCCTCCTCCCGAGCTTTCCAGAGCTCCGCCTTCCGAGTTTCCCGAGCTTTCCAGAGCTCCGCCTTCCGAGTTTCCCGAGCTTTCCAGAGCTCCGCCTTCCGAGTTTCCCGAGCTTTCCAGAGCTCCGCCTCTCAAGCCTACCAGGGGTCCGCCCCTCAAGCCTCTCGAGCCTTCCAGGGCTCCGCCCCTCAAGCCTCTCGAGCCTACCAGGGGTCCGCCCCTCAAGCCTCTCGAGCCTCCTAGGGCTCCGCCTCTCAAGTCTCTCGAGTCTTCCAGGGCTCCATCTCTCAAGCCTCCCGAGCTTACCAGAGCTCCGCCCCTCAAGCCCCTCGAGCCTTCCAGGGCTCCGCCCCTCAAGCCCCTCGAGCCTACCAGGGGTCCGCCCCTCAAGCCTCTCGAGCCTCCTAGGGCTCCGCCTCTCAAGTCTCTCGAGTCTTCCAGGGCTCCGTCACTCAAGCCTCCCGAGCTTTCCAGAGCTCCGCCCTCCGAGCTTCCCAGAGCTCCGCCTCTCAAGCCTTCCAGGGCTCCGCCCCTCAAGCCTGCCAGGACTCCGCCCCTCAAACCTCTCGAGCCTTCCAGGGCTGCGCCTCTCGAGCCTTCCAGGGCTCCGCCCCCCGAGCCTCCTACAGCTCCGCCCCAGAGCCTCTTGAGCCTCCTACGGCTCCGCCCCCAGAGCCTCTCGAGCCTCCTGCAGCTCCGCCCACGGGGCCTCCTGCGGCTCCACCCCCAGAGCCTCCTACGGCTCCGCCTCCAGAGCCTCCTATTGCTCCGCCTCTCGATCCACTCAAGCCTTTGACGGCTCAGCCCCAGAGCCTCTTGAGCCTCCTACAGCTCCGCCTCTCGAGCCACTCAAGCCTTCGACGGCTCCGCCCTCAGAGCCTCCCGAGCCTCCTATGGCTCCGCCTCCTGAGACTCCTCCGGCTTCGCCTCTCGAGCCACTCAAGCCTTCGACGGCACTGCCTCCCGAGCCTCCTACGGCTCCGCCGCTCGAGCCACTCAAGCCTTCGACGGCTCCGCCCTCAGAGCCTCCTATGGCTCCGCCTCCCGAGCCTCCTCCGGCACCGCCTCTCAAGCCACTCAAGCCTTCGACGGCTCCACCCTCAGAGCCTCCTACGTCTCTGCCCCCAGAGACTCCAGAGTCTTCCTGGTCTCCGCTCCTAGAGCCTCCCACGGCGCTGCCTACCCCGGCTCCGCCTCCTGAGCCTCCCTCAGCTCCGCCTTCTGGGGATTCTGAGCCATCACCTCCCTCGGCTCCGCCTCAGAGGTCCTCCTTGGCTCCGCCTCACGCGGCTCCGCCGGCCCCCCCTGTGGCCACTCCATCTCCTAGGCCACCAAAACTGGCCTCTGTCCTGTGGTCATCGCCCAGGTCCCCTGAACCGGCCCTTGGCCCATGACCACCGCCCAGGCCACCCAAGCCGGCCTCTATCCTGTGGCCTCCTCCCAGGCCTCCTGACCCGGTCCCTGTCTTATGGCCTCCTCCCAGGACTTCTGACCCTGTTCCCATCCTGTGGCCTCTTCCCAGGCCCCCTGACCCAGTCCCTGTCCTGCGGCCTCCACCCAGGCCTCCTGACCCTGTTCCCGTCCTGAGTCCTCCCTCCTGGCCTCCTGACCCAGTCCCCGTCCAGTGGCCTCCTCCCAGGTTCCCTAAATCTGTCCCTGCCCAGTCGATACCTCCCTGGCCCCCTAACCCTCATCTCCACTTGTGCCCCCGTGGACTGTCTCACCTGCATTCGTGCCCTCGTGGACTGTCTCATTTCCCCCCCGGACTTCCTATCTGCCCCTGGCACCTCCCGGACCTGCCTGTCTTGCCCTCTGTGCCCCCCGGACTTCCTGCCTGCCCAGTGTGCCCCCTGGTCTGCCTGTCTGCCCATGTGCCCACTTGTACTGTCTGTTTGCCCCTGGTGCCCTCATGTTGTTCTTCCTGTTTTTTTTTGTTTTGGATCGTCTGGAATCCGATCCTTTGAGGGGGGGTTCTGTCATGTTCATTGGTGTCTTTTGTCTTCGTGCTCTTATTTTGAAGTTCAGTTTAGTCCTTGTTTCCTGTTTCCTGTTTGGTTTCTGTCATGTTCATTGGTTTCCTTTGTTGTTGTGCTCTTATGTTGAAGTTTAGTTTAGCCCCTGTTTCCTGGTTCCTGTTTGGTTTTTTGTAGTCCTTTGTAGTTTGTTATTATGATTGGTGTTCCCTTGATTATTTCTTCCAGGTGTCCCTCATTCCCTTGTTAATTTGCCTTTGGTTTCTGTTAATCACCTTGTTATCTTGTTTGAGTTCTGTTCTTTCATTGGCCCCTTTTCCCATGTTTGTGTATTTAAACCCTGGTTTTTTGTTCAGTCCTTGTCGATCGTTGTTTGATGTTAACCCGGTGTATCTTTCCCTCCCGAGTTCCCTGTTCGTGTCTACCTTGGTCAGCTTACTCAGTTTATGTTTCATTTCCCCATCGTGGGTTGTTACTTTGTGTTTTTCCTGTGTTGTTCACTTAATAAAGTTCAACTGCGTTTGGATCCGCATCTCCTCGTCTGCTTCCTTACTCAAGCATAACAGGTGCAAACATAGCAGCCCAGAAAGACCTGCCCGAGCACCAAATATGCTTACTGGGCCGCTGGTCATTCAACACCAACTGTTGTTGTTTTTAAATGTGCTATATAAAAAAGTGACTGACTGACACATATCTTAGCTACATCCGTACCAACAATCTCCACATCAGAAAGGCATAACAAGCCCTCATCATCTAATCACAAAACGCTCATAATCAGGGTCAGAGGGATGCTTGCTTCATCCTTGTCAGTTCACTGGGCCGGCCCTACCTTTTGGATGCTGCTGGGAACCTGGCCAGTCTGGGAGCCCCCACATCTGAAATTGCTGTAAGGGCCTGCCTTTCGGATCGCAGTGGGGGTTCTTCCTTTCGAATGCAGTTTGAGCTAACTCCCTTTATTTGTATCATGGGCTCTCCTGTTCAAAGTGCAGCTAGGACTCCCCCGTTGAAATGCAGTGAGGGCCCCCATTTAATGGCAGGTTGGGATTGTCTAATCGAGCGGCCACTGAACCCCTCACCTATGGGGGTTGCCTGCTAAATATACAGTATATACACTGATGAGCCAAAACATTATGAACACCAGCTTAATATGCTGCTGGTCCATCACGTGCTGCCAAGAAAGAGCAACCAGACGAGGCATGGATTCAACAAGACCCATGAAGGTGTCCTGTGGTATCTGGCACTAAGACATTAGCAGCAGATCCTTCAAGTCCTGTAAGCTGCGAGGTGGAGCTGATGTGGTTATGACTTGTTGGTCCAGCCCATCTCACAGATGCTCAGATTGAGATCTGGGGAATTTGGAGGCCAGGGCAACACTTGAACTCTTCATTATGTTCCTCAAACATTCACAAACAATATGTGCAATGTGGAAGGGCACATTATTCTGTTGAAAGATGCCACTGCCATCAGGGAATACCATTGCCATGAAGGGGTGTACCTGGTCTGCAGTGATGTTTAGGTGGGTGGCATGTGTCAAATTGGTGTCCATATGAGTGGCCGGATCCAGGGTTTCCCCTCACATTCCCTCCACCGGCTTTTCGTTTTCCCACAGTGCATCCTGGTGCCATCACTTCCCCAGTTAAACATATCACACGTACTGTTCATGGCTGTCCACGTGATGTAAAAGAAAATGGGACTAATCGGACCAAGTGACCTTCTTCCATTTGTCCAAGGTCCAGTTCTGATTCTCGAGTGCCCATTGTAGGCACTTTCGACGTGGACTGGGGTCATCATGGGCACTCTGACTGGTATGCGGCTACCCAGCCCCTTACGCAGCAGGGTGTGAAACACTGTGTTGTGACACTTTCCTCCTGTAACAATAATTAAAATTTTCTGAAACTTGTGCCACAGTAGACCTTCTGTTGGTTTGGACCACACGGAGTGATGAGCCTTGGGCGCCCAACACCTTGTCGCTGGTTTGTGTTTTGTCCCTACTCTGACCACAGTCGGTTGGTACTCACCACTGCTGACCGGGAATACCCCACAAGCCTTGCCATTTCAGAGATGCTCTGACCCAGTTTGCAGTTTGAAATGCTACTTAATCTATTATCTCCATAGAAAAAAAAATAGGCTCATCTGGTCTCTCTGCGTGTTATCATTACTGGTGTACAGTAAGCTGTCAGGGGAAAATGGAGTGAGCCCGGAATGCTTTGTGCTCAAAATACGCGTTATAGCAAATCGAACCGTAGGCTGCAGGCAAACTGTACTTAGACAACATCCCAAGATTGTCTCGGTTAGATTAGCTTTTAAGATCATTTTTGTTCACACATATGGGCTAGAAATCCAGCTTACCACGCTCAGACCGTATTAAAACGCATTAATTTCACTACATTTACGCTCTCATTACAGAAATGAGTATCAATATAATGAGAATGACAAAATACTCCAAAGTAAATGTAATTTCTTTGTGATGAGGAGGAGGGTCGGGGGCGGGCCGTGAGTGCGTACGGCCGGCCCCCAATTGGGCTAATCAGCCGAGGAGAGGGATAGAGCCGAGCCGGATGCAGCAGTTCGAGAGAGAGAAAGCCACACGCATCTGCGCGCGTGTGTGTGTGTGTGTGTGTGTGTGTGCGTGTGTGTGTGTGTGTGTGTGTGTGTGTATGTTTTGTGTCTTTTTGATTCATTAAATATTACTTTGACTGTTCAGCCAATTCCCGCCTCCTCCTTGTGCATTTGAACCATGTTACAGTGGTGAAATTTGACCTGGATATGTTTTTGTAAGATTCAACCAAAGACGAAGTGGTGGAAAAAGTACATAGAAACACATTACCTAGGAGATCTTTTGGTTTTGACCAAATGTGATGTCACTTCCTCAACAGCTGCTACTTCATTGCCATTAGGCAGTCTGTCCTGCTGTAGGAAGACTTTAGAAGTGTATGACACCTTCAACTCCTTTCTCTCCTCTTTCATCTATGAATGAGGGTATTGATTTAGACACAATAACATGAAAGGCAACATGTACATAATAATATAATAACACTTCTTATGGTACCTTGTTCTCCATTGGTGGTTTTGTTTCTTCTTGTGTTCTTTTGTTGTCTCTGATGACTTCATGCCATTCCTCTGGATTCTGACAGTTCGTCCTCTCATTGCTCTTCCTTGCTGGTCTTTGTCCCTCTACCTCATCCTCTTGGTTTGTGTTTTGAGCTTGTTGAGGTTGTATTGAGGTGGTGAAACTGGTCTTCTCCTTTTGTCTAGATCTTGCATTTACTCTTCTGTCCTCAACTTGCAGCTCTTTCCCACGACCGTTCTCTTCTGGTCTAGGACGTTTTCCTCTTTCCAGCCTCTGAGTCCAGTCGCTAAAGCCTTCATCCTCATCCAGAGTCATAGGGCTGCTGGGTTTAAAGGTGCTGAGCTCACCTTCGTAGCTGCAAAAACAACACCGCTAGAAGTTAACTCTTCTGAAGCATTGTCTAATGGTTAGTGTATGTACTGTGGTGCTCATGTGGGAGATGCAGGTTTGAATCCATCTTAAAATTTTAAATATTACTTGATTTGCATATTCAAACTTGACACACCATGGTTTAAAATCAATTACATCAATAGCACATCATGATCAATCAGAACATGAAATCAAATGCAGCTTGAATTCATTGACACCATTGATTGACTCAATTCATTGGTGGTGGTGTAGTGGTCTAATGCACATAACTGGTAAACTGGTAATCAGAAAGTCGCTGGTTTGATCCTCACAGCCACCACCATTGTGTCCTTGAGCAAGGCACTTAACTCCAGGTTGCTCCTGGAGTCAAGTGTCCCTGTAATTGTCCCTGTAATAAGTGCACTGTAAGTTGCTTTGGATAAAAGTGTCTGCCAAATGCATAAATGTAAATGCAAATTAAATTTGAATCCAAATGGAGTCAAATGAGATTTTCAGTGAGATACTGTATAACTTAAATTTCAGTCTTATCCTTACACAAAGCCATCCTATATATATATATATATATATATATATATATATATATATATATATATATATATATATATATATATATTTGGATATCCAATACCATGGAACACCAAATAATCAAATAAAAAAAGAATGGAAGGGTTAGGGTTGGTTAGTTAATTTAAGTTCAGAGATTGATCCAAATAATTGAACAGATAAGTAGTAAAAATATCGTTGATCATCCTCTCACGAAATGAGAAGAAAACCTGGACTTTTCATCCTTCTTTTGACCATCCTAGTCTTCATTATTTTGGGGTGAGGCTAAGGACGCTTTTACAACAATGAGAAACAGACATATAAAATCACATTCATAAGGGGTCTGGGCAAGTTAACATTCAGTCAGGCATGACCGGCTCCAGTCAATGAAAGCAACACATGGCCCACACACCTTTACTTGTGTTACTTTGACGAGAGAAACTATGTGTTTAAGTCACCGTGCCAACCCATTAACACGAAAGGCAAACTTCAAACACGCTCCTTCGAAAACAGATGTTTGACATGCGTGTGAGGATTTTTAAAGGTGCTGTTTGTTGTTTTCTTTTGTTTGCCGGGGGCAACCAGATGAGGGTGATACACAATTGTCTGAACTATGCCCATTGTTCACTTTTAACAATAAAGTAACAATTAACTGAGTAAAATCAAGTTAATGAAGAGAATAGGTCGATGTTATTACATTCTGTAGCTTACTTCACTTAATAAATTCTAAAGTAAACAATACAAAATAGAACTATATATGTATATGTATATATATATATATATATATATATATATATATATATATATATATATATATATATATATATTTGATACACAGTTTGATAGTCACAGCTATTGTTACAATAAAACACGATATTAGGCACAAATCTCATCAAATGAAGAAGGATCCAAGCGAAGGAATGAGTGAATATAAATACTTTTATTTATTAAAACCACAGAAAACAAACTGGAAACACAAAACTCTAATGGGGAGAGAAAACGTTTTAACATAAACTAGAATAAAAATAATAACTAGGACCGGCCATGAATGGGAACAGGAACCAGACAGGAACAGACTGACTTACTAACAAAACGATTCAACAAACACAAGATGAAAAAGGGTACAATATATAGAGGACGTTACATGAGGGACAGGTACAAACAATGACGAGAACTAAATGAGGAGGTGTGGCAAGAGGAAACAAGCAGGCAGGGTAAGGAGAGTGAATGGCGGACAGAAAACACAACAGAGACGTGCACTCAAACACAAGACAAATACATTCACAGACACATTCACATACAACAAAAAGGAGAGGGCTGTCAGACCAAGAAACAGATGACAGACCAGGGAGGGTGGGTGAGGGAGACCGGGGGGATAGTCTGGGCCAGTTAGTAGGTGGACTAGAAGGCCATGGCGGAACTGGAGGAAAAACCGGAGGACTAGATGGATCAGGAAGCCACGGTGGAGCCTGAGAAGGACCCAGAGTCCAAGGCGAAGTCTGAGCCGCTGAGCAGCTGGTGAAGTCAGAGGTGGCTACAGAGGACTGGACAGAATGGTCATTAGTCGTTGGGGACAGTACTGGGTCAGACAGGTCGACGACCCCTGGGAACAGGAATTGGTCAGACCGAGAGAGGACAGCAGAGGGCTGGTCAGACTGGGCAGGAACCTCACAGGGCTGAACAGACTGGTCGGTAGTTGTTGGGGAAAGGACTGAGTGAGTGGCACCCGCTGGGAACTGAACAAATGGGTAACAGACTGGTAGCTGGTGTCTGACAGATACTGGTTACTGGGCTGAGGAACAGACTGGTGGCTGGTGTCAGATGGGTGCTGGCTACTGGACTGAGCAACAGACTGGTAGCTGGTGTCTGGCAGGTGCTCGCCACTGGACTGAGCAAAATACTGGTCTCTGGTACCTGACAGGTACTGGTTACTGGGCTGAGCAACAGACTGGTGTCTGACAGGTGCTGGTTACTGGGCTGAGCAACAGACTGATGTCTGATGGGTGATTGCTACTGGGCTGAGCAACAGACTGGTAGCTCATGTCTGATGGGTGCTGGCCACTGGACAAAGCAAAAGGCTGGTCGACGGCCGCTGGGGACTGGACAGGATCGTCAATGGTTACCGGGGACTGGACAGGGTAATTGACTGTCACAGGGGATTGGACAGACTTATCAACAGCCGCAGGGAACTGGAAAAGCTCACCAACAGCCTCAGGGAACTGGATGGGCTTGTCAACAACCACAGAGAACTGGACAGACTTTTCGACAGTCATGGGGAACTGGATGGAGGGAACGACTGGGAAACGATCTCTATGGCCGGGAATGCTAGCAGTGACAGGGGAACAGCCTCCGTGGCCAGGAGCACTGGCAGCAACTGGGGAACAGCCTCCATGGCTGGGAGCGCTGGCAGCAACTGGGGATCGGCCGCCTTTCACAGCTTCCTTCTCCGCCTGCGCACAGTCAGAAGCACTGCAGCGGGAGTGGCTGCCGCCTATTGGTGGTCGGCAGCGTGAATAGCCACAACCTCCTGGTGGGCAGCCACGGACTCAGGTGTGGAGCTTCGTCTCTTCCTACGAGTGATGGGAAGAGGGGATGGCATCGCTGTCCTCAGGCTGGGATTAAGAGAGAGAGCCTTCCGAGACACATGCTGAGATAAAATAATCCCACTTTAAACTCCCCTCTTCACCCCCAACAGGAATACAAGACTTGATGGGCTTAACCAGGCCTGCAACAAAGAGATCAATGAGGCATTTCTGGTTGAACCCCAAACCCAAGGCAAATGCTAAAAATTCCAGTGAATACTCCCACACTGGCTGTTTGCCCTGACGGAGACCAAAGAGCTCACCACAAAAGCCATGACACTACATACACATAAGATTGGGAAATATTTGCCCATTTTTTCTTGCAGAATATTACAAGTTCAGTCAAACTGACTGCTCTCTTCAAGTCCAGTCACAGATTTTCTACTGGAGTTAGGTTAGGGCACTGACTTGGTCACTTAAGAACTTTGATCTTACTATCCATAAGACACTGTGTTGTTTTTTGGTGGTGTGTTTAGGGTAATTCTAGTGCCCACCTGCCCTACTTCATTTGTCGAGCATAGGGCCACACATTTTCCTCAGCAATTTGGGTGTGCATGGCAGCATCCCCCCATTTTCCCTTCAATCCTGACCAATTGTCCAGTCCCCACTGAATACCCATGCTTCACAGCAGGTATGGTATGCTCTGGATTGTGTGCTTTGTTTGATTTACTACAAATATAGCACTTGCATTTCAGTTCAAAAAGTTTAATTTTTTAACAAAATCTTTTGCCACATGGAATCAGAATCATCCAAGTGTGCAAACAAGACTTAGTGTGGCACTTTTTCAGAAGAGGCTTCTTTCTTGCCACCTTGCCATACAGACCAGCTTTGTGTAATGTTTGGGAGATTGTTGTAACATTCACAGAATGATAAATCTAAGCCATAAAGCATTGTAAATACTTCAAAGTTGCCTTTGGCCTCTAGATAGCTTCTCTGATAGAAATTATCCTGGCACGGCCACCCAGTTTGGAGGTATAGCCTGATATAGGCAAGGTTTTGGTGATGCCATGCACTTTCCACTTCTTGATATACTCTGAACGGTACTCATATGGATAGAAACCTTTGAAATAATGTTGTACCCTTCTCCTAACCTGTACCTTTTCACAATTTTATCCCTGAGCCCTTTTGAAATCAACGTCCCAACCATGGTGAATTCTTGAATTCACCACCATGCTCTACTAGTAATGGACTCCTCATGGAACAGCCAGATTTATACTGAAAAAATCGAAATCACTACAATTGATAGCAGGTGGGGGCCAATTATCCAGGTATGTGATCTGAAATGTGATTGATTGCATCTGAGCAAGTTTGTACTGGTAAATATTAGGGGGCTGATCACTTATTCAAAACCAAATCTAATTTTCACTCAATGCTCAGAATTTGTTTACATGTTATCTTCACTTTGATGTTTAAGGTTATAATGTGTAAATATAGCTGGAAATGGTAAGACTGAATTTATTTAAATATCCAAGGTGTAATGTGACATTTCTATAAGCACTGTACATTTGCCAAAATGTGGATGTGAGCAAATTGCATGGAATAATTTACCTAGGGTGACGAATGAAATAGTCCACAATTTTAACATGTTTTTCTTAATTCATAATACTTTTTTTTTTAAAGTGTATACAGCACTGTAAGCAATAAGTTTGTTCTCCATTTTGAGTACAGATCCTGTCTACTTTAATTGGAAATGACTGAAATCTCCAAAAACGTTGGTCAAGACTATGATTGAAGAACATATTTCAAATTAGCAGTTCAATCTGACAACAATGGTTTCATAAATTGTGCTTCTTTAGCTTAGATAAAAAATAAATACATAAAAAAAAGTTTTCAAGCTGGTACAGCTAGCGCGCATGCATGTTTTTGAGTTAGCTGACAGACGACGTCTATATAAAAAAGTAATCGGCTCTTTTTCCTGTAACGTGGAATTTCTTTTCTATTTTATTAGTGTTTTACTGCAGTAACTATAGAACCATAATAATAGTTACTGGTAATAGTATGTATTTTTGCCACAAACTATTGTTATCATGGTAAATGTTTTCTAGGGATAATTCAAAGGGTTCCCAAAGCTTTTAAAATGCACACACACACACACACACACACACACACACACACACACACACACACACACACACACACACACACACACACACACACACACACACACACACTTGCACCCAAAAACATTAATAATGTTCAGGCCATTTTTAATGATACCAGCTGCACCTGTCACTGTTTGCTATTCAATGAAAAGAACTGCATTAAAGTCCATTTTATCTGCCCAGGAGCTGCTTGAAAGGAATGCAGAGCACATTCCACAAGCTTATTAAGAAGACTTTCAGCAAAGCATAACGACTTAACCACAACAATCAATACAATTCAATGCAAAATCACCCAGTTAAAATGTGAAAGTTTCTTTACAACACCAAGTTGTAATTCTGTGAGACTAGTTTGAAAATGCTTGCACCTGCATTGTTAAAAAACACTTGCCATGTCAAAAAAGCTCTAACAAGTTCTCAACGTGATTCATGCATTTCCAAGGCAAGAGGAAGCCTCTAAGTCTTCTATGATCAAAGATAATTACAGAGTGGTCCTAGACGACCTATTTCAGTGTAAACAAGTTTAATCAGAGAGCTGATACGCACATAAAATATGAGGGACAGACATTCCATAATGTTGCTCTGATTAAAAGCAAAGCACTATGGTGTGGGATGTGACATAAACCCTTTTGCAAAGGCATGCCCATCTGAAAATTCTTTAGAGATTAGGTAATGATGAGAGGGCAGCTGTATCCCTGTGTGTGTGTGTGTGTGCGTGCGTGCGTGTGTGTGACTGTGTGTGTTTGAGAGAAAAGCAGAGAGAAAGAGAACTAAATTGACTTTGCTAAGCCCCGCATTAGAAACGTTACTGACCAATCCTCCATAAAAAATACTTGTTGCCAGGACACATAGCATATTTTCCCCCTTTTCCAAATCTTTAAATACATTTCGATTCACAATCTCTGTAGTTTTAAATAATGTTACTCTTAATTTAGCAATTTCCTAATTTAAAAAATAGGAGATAAAACGCTTTGCCATGTCAATTGATATAATATTTCCAGCCCATGTTATGATAATATTCATTTAATTTTAGCACTTGATTTACTCATAATCGCAATTTTAGCTGAAATCTGAGCAATAGAACAGGGTCAGGAAGGTTTAACTGATTAGCATCAGCAGCTGGCCTCTGCTGGTAGATGCCACAACTACACCATTATGTGGGCAAAAAGCATTTTTCATCATTGACTATGTTTACATGGAAACCAGAAAGCGGCTTACTTTGAGAAAGCAGCATATTGCGAGAAAGCGTTACCATTTACGTGCACTGTATAAGCGGTAAACTCTTTACTCCCCTATACATGCGGATCGGTCATTTCTCCACAGCAGAGTAATTGCCCCACGACGCTTGTGTAAAAACCCTAGAATAGACCATTTTCAGAAGTGCATGTAAACATGGTCACCGATAGCCAATTAAAAAGTAAGCACCTCTGTTAACGAATATCACTTTTGTTTTGCAAGCAACATATACATTTCAAATATTCAAATATTATTTTTAGATGCTTTATTAGGCACTGATTCAGTCACTGAGGACTCTGATCACTAGTCAATACTACGTAACAGGTAAGTAAATGTTATGTCTTGTGGTATGAGGCATTGTAATTATACCTGTAGCAGATTATTTCATTAGTCTTGTAAGGGATTATGTGTTGCTATTTTTTAAACTCTGGCTAATTGAATCGAACTTGCGGTTTGTACGAAGGTATGTCAGCAACACCTTAGGTAGCGTTAACATTAATGTTACAAGACATGATGTGTGGCGAGCACAGCAAATAGCCTAAACATCATCCTCAATACTCATATATAACTAAACCTCTAAGTAGAATTTCATAGTTTACTGTGGTCATCAAGATTAATAGGCAAATATTGTGTAAACAGTATATCTAGACTTTTAGACATGGTACACAAGTAAAAACTCTTCTTCTGACAGTAAGTTTTCATTTAACACTTAAAGCAACCCATTGCTTTCATTGTTCATACTTGAATAAATGACTGAAAGCTCTCTTTTTATTTAGCTTTTAGTCCTGTTTACATCTGTTGCTTGAAGTCCCTTCTTACTGTGGATTTAGTGTTATTAGCGACATGATATTTATGGATCAGGTGATTGATTCCAAAAAATTTGCCCAGAACTAAATGGCCATTGAGCAAAGATGGTAACATATAGGTTGCATTCTTCCGGGGCATGTGCAACCACCGTTGAGATGAACAGCAATCCTAAGAGATAGCTCTCTCCAGGTATTAACATGAATCTGCTTCCTATTGACCTAGGAGGAATATACAGTAGTATGCCTCCTAGGCCAATAGCAAGCAGACTATTCTCAGACAAAGTACTTTCTAGCATGAGAGGCCACATTTTTCTGTGTATTTCAGAAGGAAATCCACTATGCAATAGAACAAGCCAAACAGAAACCAGGTGAAGTGTGAAGGATAGAAACAGAACGTGTTTTAAGCACTTACAGGCTTGCCTCAGGTGGGCTTGTACTGTCATGAGAAAACCCTGCAGATCCAGACGGGCTATGTTGATTGCGGAAGGCCTCCCGGGCCCTACGCCGTCTCTCTCTCTCAATCTCCTCTGCATCTTCGATACTCCGCTGGGCCGTCACTCTGTGAGAATAGAAATGGAATGACCTCCTCATTACAATAGACAACAGCCATTTTTCTTTCTTGACCAATATGATGAACGACCCTTAGCACAGTAGAGCGTTGTTGACTATGATATATGGACCTCTTAAAAGATGTCTCCAACAACAATTTGTTTATTCACTTGGTTGAGATTTGGAGCCAGAGGAACATCTGCTCTGGCTTTCAACACCACCAATGACTGAATGATGGAGAATGGAGACCTATGCAAACTCACACTCATGAGGAGGGAAATCTCAATGTTTACAGTATGTACTGTAGCCCGAAAACACATGCAAACACTATCATGGATACATACACGCTCTTCATGTCTGTGCTTGTGTGAAAATGCATGTGTAAACTTTCTACGCTTGGCCAGAGAATCTGTGCTTACACCAAACCGGAAAAGCAAGCAAAAAAAATAAAGAAATAAATGATTTCATTGGCACATGAAGATGTATTCGCTAGTGCTAAGTCCTGCTAATTTCTTACAAATGTTAAAGCAGTAGGCAGTAACTTGGCTTGCCCTTGAGTCAGGGCTTAAAGTCTCAGTCTGGCTTTTGGATCAATTAAGGGAGCACATAGGTCACCAATTACCCTCACAAGAATTTCAGGCCAGATTATCATTGAGGTCAAAGACTGCCACAATGGTTTTACAGCTAGCCATAAAAGCATATGTTGACAGATCAACAGGGCTACATCAATACTCCATATTCCATAGGATAACCTTTTTAAATTCCACAAATATCTTTTTATTCTGTAGCTCTTTAGCAAACCATCATTGTACTGATACTTTAATTAATTTAGAAACCAATAGACTGATCTGAAGATATTTTTAAATGCCAAAGAACCGTATTGCTGACTCAAAAACCTTATATATGAAAAATGTCTCTTTGAAAGAAGCTCTTTGCTGAACCTAATGGCTGGATAACATTAACAACATTTAGATTTTTGCTTCTATTTGCAATCGGCTCACTCTGTGCTATTCGGCACCAGTCTGCAGATATTGGACCAGTCAGAATTTACAGATTTTATGGAATATTTCGTAGTAAATGATGGGTACTGACTCAGATTTCTTAGGCCAGAAACATACTTTCCACAAATATGTGTACGCAGATGCGAGTGCTTGGCCAACGCAATGCATATGTGCAGTCCGGTTGAATATAGTACGTACTTTCTTGCATTACTGATGCGGAAACAAACCTCAGTACTTGTGGGGGCGATAGAGTTACCTTTAAAAACCTGTGCCATTAAACAGGATGTGTTATTATTCAGTCTTAGTTGCAATAAATAGATTGACTTTAACTTACTCGCTCAGCAATATTTTCTTCAAAATGTTGCTCCGCCATGATAGTTGACTTGAAAGAGAAAACTCACCATAAAGCATTGTATCTAAAATCACAAACAATGCACAGAAGTGTCTACAAATGTGTTCACATTGACACTTTATGGTTCTGCTTATTGGTCCCATACATAGAAGTATGCAAGGAGGTATAGATCTCCAAATATTGGAGGTGGATTCTCCAAAAGAGGGTGGGGCTTCTCCAGAAGGGGTGGGGTTACTCCAAAAGGGAGTTGCGCCAACTCCAGAAGGGGGTGTCACTTCCACACACAGTTAGGGTTAGGGAAAGGGTTTGGTTAGGGGTTCCCTATATCTTTGCTGGAGGTTTGGAGCGACTACCCCTTTTTGTTGCTCTGCCTTCAGCTATATCCTTCTCGAAATATGTGGCATTCACTATAAAGTGAGAGAGCAAATAGCATTTACATGAATGTGTAAAATGCATTAATGTACCTAACAACTTCACAAGTACCTCACAATCTACCACGCCATGGTGAGATACAAAGATGAAGGCTAAATGTTCAGTTTTACATCCACTTAATCCACACTGACAGCTGCTCTCAGTTAGAAGAAAGTCTTATGCCATCATGTTTAAGTCATTATTATGGAAGCCAATATTGAAATACCAGATATTGAACAATTAAAAAATTGTCCAATTTCATAACTTCCAAAATGACAGTGTGAACAGTGAGCCTTAAATATCATATCTGATAAACAAATTGAAATTAGCCGCAGTGTGAAAAAAGCCATATCTCCGGTGACCTCTTCTTCTTTCTTTAATTTCTTCTGCAGTCCCCTAATAAAATCTAGTAATATCTTGGAGGATTTAGACAAAGGAAATCCAGCTTCAACTCGTGAAGATCAAACCACATCTTGAAACTACCCACACAATTTCACAAAGGGCTTATGGCAGAATCTGATGTGTCACACACAGTTCCCATGCCTGATGATTATAGGGCTGTTAATCACTCAACAGGGATTACTTCATTTTTTGGCAAGAACCATTTTAATGATATCAGTCTTGCCAGTGATGTCATTCAACATCTAATTTATTTACCACTATCAGTCTGATTATGTCACCTACTTTTCGTTTTCCTTCATCTTGTCTGGAAATACCATCTTCCAAAGAAAGTGAAACAGTTTTTTAGTCAAAGTGTGTCAAAGAAAAATTGACCAAACATTACTCAGAGCTATTTCTGAATTAAAAAGCGGGTGAAAGGGAGAGGAAAAGAAACAAAACCCTGGCTTGCATTCGACATGTATCACCTCCTCTAACTATGTGTGATTAAACTTCCACAGACTAGTGCTTGGGGCAGAAAGGATTTGGAAGGGTTGACAGATTGGGAAATGTTTTTCGCTATTGTTGCATGCCCTAATTTTCCCCAGCCAAGTCTGGTCTTGCAATGGATAGGCTGAGCTAGATGGGTCAGGCACAAATGGGTCAACTGGAGGTTGACCTCTAACCTGGGTTCCCCTTTCCAACTCTAAACCCTAATTATTAAAGCTGAAGTGTGTCATTTTATCGATGTTAAAACACTGTAAGTCAACCACATCCACACTTATACTTTTCATTAGAAAACGTAAATTTTGTTACGTTTAGGCCTTCCATCCACACTGAGATGGCAGGTGGATACATTTTAAAATGCCGTCTTCGTGTTGTAGTGTGGACAGGGAAAACAGAGATATTCTAAATCTATTACATATTTGTTAACATGTGACACATGTCATGTAATCCATTCACCCAAAACAATCAAGATGGCCGCCCATGTTGTAGCTGTGTTGTTGTGCCTGCTATTCACTTTGACAGTATTATTAAAGATAAATGTTACTTTGTACAACATTCACATGGCATTCCATCAAAGGTGATGGGAAGTTTACTCTTTTTTTCTCGCATGCACTGTTAGAGTTTTTTTTGGGACATTTCAGTGTGGACGAGCAACTTTTGGAAAATGTATGGTCAGAGAGTTTTTCAACCATGTAAACACAGTTTTCAAATTTGTCTTGATTAATGTGGATGTAGCCTAAGCTTTTTGTAGGTTGGTTTCGTCAAAGTATAAACAATGTGGCTCTTAAACAGTACATTTTGCCAGTTGAATAAACAAATAAAGACAGGACTAGAAACTGCATTACTTCTAATGTACATTAATATATGTCTTTTACTAATTGTTACACCTACAAACAAAAACACGTTAACATACACTTTAACATGTACACGTGAATTTAAAAAAGTCATTATGTCCAAGGTAAAAATCCTACCGTACCATCTTGTAACTATTTTCTGATCCTCTTTGTATAAAAGAACAAATCATTGTTCCTAATTGAAACCATCTCAATGTTCTTTTTTGTTCTCCTATGTGCATGTTTACTGGGAAACAAATCCTGCTATTTGAGATCTGAATGATGGATGATAGAATTTCTTTCTCTGGCCTTTTGTGTCTGAATTGAAGGGCAGCTGCGAGGTTTATTGACTCTCTGAGCCAGATGATGTCATCATAACAAGATAGATTTATTGAGTAAATCAGAGTTATTGTCTCAGGAAAATTTTAGTGTCTTCAACCCAACAGTGTGTGGTCACAACTCATGTTTCCCAGTGTATCCTCAACTGCTGAAGGAATTTCAAAGGAGTCTTCTAAACCTTAGGATGTATAAGGTTATGAATCATGAAGACTGTCATCTTTAATTATGTAAATCAATCAGAGAGTAATGCATCAGATTCATTTCTTTGCACACTTCAAATGGAATGGATAAATTCCTGAATTATAACTTTCTCACCAAAGAACAAGGAAGAGATTATGCTTTTGCACAGTAAATACATATATAGTTCTATTAATGTATGGTTGGGACATGTTTAAGTCAATTAATCATTGGTCAGTCCATTGCTGTGCATCGAATGGGACCAAATCCTAGTAATCATATAATGTCTGAGAGTCTGAAACCTTAGTCAGTCCCAATGGAACACAGCCTATTTCCAAAAGCCGCACTGTGCTCTGTTTGCTTAATTATACTGGGGTTTTGTTCAAATGTGTCATTAGACCTTGTTTTCTACACAAAATTCTTGTGTTTTGTACCATTTCAGTGACTTTCCATCACAGGGCTTTGACTGATGCCTGCTTGAGAAAGAGAGACGATGAAACAACATCAAGAAAGAAACAAAATCATGCTCGTAACTCTTAGCTAAACATAACGCAGCCCAGAGGTGCCCTGCAGTGTTTATTCTACTCTAAAATGGTAAACCTTTGGAAAAGCACACTGCCACGGGGATGGTAAAGTTTATTCCCCCTTTCAATCAAACAGCTAAGCACTCTGCATTCCTGCAGCTCTTATCAGAGTATCGTAAACAGAAGAGCGGTTTGCATAAAGTCAGCGGATCAGGGGGTGACGCTTTGACCACTATGAGAGAGACTTTTCATGCCAGTTAAAAACCAGTGATATAAACTTTTTACACATCACTGATTTTCTAATCCAGTTTTAAGTTTTTAACCCTGTATCTACTTATATTAACTTTTCATTTGATAGAGGAAACTGATAATTGAACAACTACCAAAAACGGTTTTGATCCCAGATTTTAATTCCCCCTTTTGTGTTCTGAAACTTTACCAGATTCTTTCAAGAATAAGGAACTTCTTTTGAAAAGTTACGATGGCTCGGTGTGCATAACACAACAAAATTGGCAAAGCAAATAAAAGCTGAAAACACAATGAAAATAAAGCAAATAACAACTAAATTAAGCCACAATACAACAAAAAAGCCACAGCACAATGGAAATAAGTTGTTGTTTTGCAGCTTAATTTTGTTGTGTTATGGCTTAACTCCGTTGTGTTTTCAGCTTTCAGCTAATTTTGTTGTGTTGTGCACTTATGGGTTGCTGTAGAAAGTCAGTCACCTCACCAGCTCTACCTGCTATAATGCCATACATCAGTTTTAGTCAGCAATTTTAATGACACACCCACTAAACTTAGTAAATCACCATTTTCAAATATGCAATGGTAAATACCATCAAATAATTACCTTTAGTTGAGTTATCATGACTCCACATTTAAATGTTGACATTTTTAAGTGTATACTAAAATCTTAGATCATTGGTCCTCAACCAGTGGGCCATGGCCCACAACCCAAAAATTGATTGCATGCTGTAGCAGAAAACAGGGAAAAACAATGCTTAATTCAAGTAATGAAAAGCAACTAACCATATAATGGTGCATATTTAGCTAAATAAATAGGCTATCCACTTGGTAGACTTTTGTTGTTAGTGGCAAAGGCTGTGGGTCTAATCAAACTGTACAGTGCTTTGGTAGAAGCTAGCCGAATCAGACAACATGCCAACATGGACAGGTTGTATGACATGCCCTTATTTTCAAAAACGAATCCATTTGCAATGAGGAAGACATTGTCTTTGTTTGAACCCACTGAAATTCAATGTTGTACGATAAACAATTTTTGTTTTGCTGTGCTGGGCCAACAGTTCCTGAAGTTAAGAACAGCTGTCTAAAGCATAATTTATACAATGGAAAAAAACAAAAAAAACTTTGCCCTGAAAGAGCTAAAGCACCCAAGGCAAATGGAGCCTGCATTTATACTACAAGCAGCACAATTTTATAATTAGTTTGTTGAGGAAAATAAAAAAATTAAAAATAGCACAACGAAAATTATAAATAAATAACCACACACACACACACATTTATAATAGTTTTAACCAATAATTAACACTCTTTGGGGGTGTTTTGGGGATGTGAGTATTTGCAGAATATATATAAAATGAACTGTATAATACAGTATACACTCACTGAGCACTTTATTAGGAAAATTTTGGTCCTAATAAAGTGCCTGACATTGTCTTCTGCTGTTGTAGTCCATCTGCCTCAATGTTCAACATGTTGTGCATTCTGAGATGCTATTCTGATCACTACAATTGTATATAGCGGTTATCCGAGTTACTGTAGGTCAGCTCAAACCAGTCTGGCCATTCTCTGTTGACCCCTCTCATCAACGAGGTGTTTCAGTGTGCAGAGCTGCTGCTAACTGGTTTTTGGCACCATTCTGAGTAAACTCTAGAGACTGTTGTGTGTGAAAATTCCAGGAGACCAGCAGTTACAGAAATACTCAATCCAGCCCGTCTGGCAACAATAGTCATGCCATGGTCCAAATAACTGAGATCACATTTTTTTTTTTTCCCCATTCTGAGGGTTGATATGATTATCAACTAAAGCTCCTGACCCATATCCGTTTGATTTCATGCATTGATTGCACTGCTGCCACACAATTGGCTGATTAGTTAATCACATGAATAAGTAGGTGCACAGGTGTTCCTAATAAAGTGCCTTTAAAGGATAGTATGTTCTGTGCTGTAAGTGTCTCTGTTACAGTGTTTTTGTCATCTGTAATAGTTGTAATGGTTATCAAAATACTGTGATGAGTTGTATACAAAAGGTTGTAATTGACATATCCGGTACACGTCTCTGCAAAACAAACAGCGGTTCTGAGAATGAATATAGGCCATTAATAGAGTAAGAAAGGGTGGTTTTGGCAGCTACTGTATGAAAAGCCTTGAGAAATAAATCCACCCTGTCTGCATTTATGCAACCTGTTTGTGGAGTGTTTGAAAAAGCATACCTGATCCACCTAAATTACTGTCTGTGCGGAAATGAATACAGTGATAATATACACTTCCTGAGTATTCACACTATTCTTGGACATGTTTATGTTTATTTAAAAAAACTAGTTTTGACTCTGAAAAGAGCTGGGTATTTGGCAATTAAAGCTTCACACTGTGCATTGAAATAGCTTAATTGTTCATGGTAAACAAACCTACAGTTTTCTAAATTATAGTTGGTTTGTGGCACCTTTACAGATAGCCAGTCATATCAATTATGTAACTGCCAATGCAGGTCTTCAGGTCGTGTCACCTTAACTTTAATTATGGGGCCTGAGTGCCCTCAACCCCCCTTCCTCTCTTCTCTTGTCCGGTTTTCTCTTCACAATCTCACAGCACCTCTGAAAGAAACAAACACCTCTCATCTGTACTCACAAATGCCCTGCTTATAAAAGCCTGAGTAAACTACACAACACGTTTCTCTATAAAGACTCTATTGTGGAAACATCAAAGCTACAACCGTGACTATTATGAGTTAATTACTGTAATTTAAATTATATTTAATGTCTATTGAGACTGTAAACTTAAGAAATGCATCTAGGCCATATTTCACCCCAAAATCCCCCCCAAATTTGAAATTACATTTCAAACAAAGCCTATTTCAGGACCATTACATTTTTAAATGTGCTTAATTGGAATGAAAAAAATGTCATAATGACAAAAATCTTAAAAGTCCTCAAGTGGCATACGTTTCTTTACGCATATTATAATATCTTATTTCTTTCTTTTGATTTTGGGTTGAAATTTGACCCAATATGTTCTTGACAGGCTTTATGAGATTCCCACTAATGGTACTTTATGAGGCTTTGTCTTAGGTCTCGACCTCTATTTGACTACCTGTTCAGCTGTTGTGTATTATCACAAACCCAATACATTGTCCTGTAAGTTGACGAAGGATGATATGTTCTTAAAGAATAAAGAATAGCATTGATAACACATTATGAAATGTATTTGATGAATGATTGATCATGGAAGAGAAAACAAACCATGCCCATCATCACACCTGAGAGATTTAAACCTGAAATTACTTCACACAAAAATACAAAACCATTCCTCACCTCAGAAGATTCTGCAAACCCTGTTTGCTGGAGTTTCGTCTCATGATTGCACTTGACATTGTTCTTTCTTTTCTCTTCAGGCTTTTTCTTATCGAATTCTAGGACGTTTTGTATTCCGTTGAATCTGATTCACAGTCTCCCACACAAACACTCACACTCTTGGACACTAAACTTTTGAGGAGAGATCCACGCGGCGCTCACTCCTCTCTCAGAGACAGGGCTTTAGTCACACACTCTCCCCTCCTCCTCCTCTTCTCCTCCTCCCTCTTTTTTCTTTCCTGCATGTGGTTCTCATTGAGTGAGCTCAGTCCAACATCTTTTCCCCTCCTTTTCCCTCTTTTCCCAGGTCATGTGGCTGTCCCAAGGGAAAATGTAAGTTGATATCCCCCACCCCATGCTATGAATCCAGACCCCCACAAGCCCCCTGTCCCGAACCCAAAACTTAGCCTTTCCTTTTCTCTGTTTACACAGACAAAAGCTTAAAAAAAAAACTCAATGTGGAAATTATGTACCTACCTAAGCCAGACAAATAGTATTTATCTTTACTTATAAGATTGATAGATGAGTGAATCTAACACAAATAACATTTTAAAATTTAAAATAAGAAACAAAAACACAATCATAATCAAATAATTAAAGTAATGGAGAGCTGACATGGCCCAAATTATTATGCATGACCTCATATTATTTGAGGGACTACATGGAATATTTTAAAAGTTCATTTGTAACACCACAGGTCTATGAACAGTGAACTGACAAACGCTATAAAGAGATTTAAAAATGGTGAAAGTCCAAAGCATAAAATAAACACTTATTAAACAGCATATATAAATATATATATATATATATATAAACAGTTTCTGTTCCTGTTAATTCAACTCCCCCATGTGTATGTGTGGAAAGTATAAGCATTTACTTGTGAGATGGTTTTCAAGAATTTCAGCAGAATTTCACAAACCTACAAAAGCTTGGCACTACATTGCTATAGATTCTATAATATAAACAACATATTTATTAGATCTTATTAAGTGAACTGTGTACTTTTTAAGTAGCATCAACAAGAATTTCTAATGTTTTCAAACAAATTTCCTTTCTGCCAGCCTGATGAAAATGATCTGACAGACAACATTGAATATTATATTACGTGGTTCATTACACTATCGTGTAGTTCCAACATAAAATGTCCACTGATTGGCACTAAAGCCGGTTACATTTTCTCCCAAACAGATGAAACCAAACAGTTTTTAATGTTAATGCTCTATTGAGTTTTAAATCAACAAAACCTACCTCCTTACGCAAATGTGAGACGAAAACATGTCAACTCGCTGGCTCTTCAGGACTCATACCCCAGTATTCCTTTGCATTGCAAGTGCAATGCTCTATCAGTTGAGCTACCACACAATCTAATTGTGTGCAAACAAGCCTGTAGATGTAACTGGTTATGTACAGTAATGCAAACATTCAAATGTTTTTGCTCACAAGTCATGTGCTATAGTAAAACATTTTTGATGTCGCAAGATAACATTGTGTTAGGAACAGTGCGAAACGTTTTTACCGTTTACTCTTGATTTGCATGAAAGTGAATAAAAATCGTTGTAGCTCCCCTCGTGTTCATTTCCCAAGGAAACTGCTGCAATAGATACAAAGAGCCACATACAAATTATTTAGCAAAAATGTTGTTATATTAACATTATTATATGTGACGAGGTTGATTTCTGCCATTGGTCAGCAAAACAGATAGCCCCGCCCCAAACACACACACCACTGGTTGAGCCAATGCTGCTTGTTGGCCTGCTCAGTAACAGCAATTTTTTACAAGTACCAAAGAGCTTCAGTGTTTACAAATGGCATACTTACAGTAGTTGTTTCCACACATTAAATGTAGATAGCGGAAAGTATTTTCAAAAACATTGCACACTAGGTTTGTGCAGTGAATCCGTTATCATTATCTGTGTCTGTATCTGTTGCAATTGCAAAATTATCTGTATCTGTACTCTGATGTACCATTTAATTATACCAGATTGTAGGTGTGGGTTAGAGCTACTTTGACTTATAAAAAGCACTCAAACATTTTGAGAATGCTATTCACAAGAAGCATCTGCTGGCATTGACCATGGCTAGCAAAAACAAGATCCCAGAAGACCTACAATCAAGAATTGTTTCTTTGCTTAAAGCTGGAAAGGGTTACAAAGTTATCTCAAAGAGCTTAGATATTCATCTGTCCACAGTGAGATAAACTGTCTATAAATGGGGATGATTTAGTACTGTGGCTACTCTCCCTCAAATTGCACACAACAAAATGCTCAATGAAATAAAAAAGAACCCTAGAGTGACAGCTAAAGACTTGATGGAATCATTGGAACTGGTTAACATCTCTGTTCATGAGTCTACTATACATAAAACATTTAACATGCATGGTATCCATGGCAGGACACCATGAAGGAAGCTGCTGCTTTCCAACAAAAACAATGCTATTTGCCAGAGATCATCTTGACACTCCACAGTGCTACTTGAAAATGTTTTGTGGACTGAATTGTTGATGAGTTTATCAAGGTGTCCTTCAGGAAACTTTCAGGGTGGCAGTGTGCCAGCTGAAGATGGAGTTGGGTAGAAGTTGGGTGATGCAGCATGACAATGACCCTAAACATCAAGGTAAATCCACTACAGAAAGGCTTCAAAAAAAGAAAATCAACCTTTTGGAGTGGCCCAGTCAGAGCCCACACCTTAACCCAAAAGATGCTGTGGAATGACATCAAGAGAGCCATTCATGCCAGACATTCTAAGAATATGGCTGAGCTGCAGCATTTCTGTAGGAACTGTCCAAAATTCCTTCTGAATGTTGTGCAGGTCCAATCTACAGCTACCAGAAATGCTTGGTTGAAGTTATTGCTGTCTGTGGCAGGGTGGAGGGCGGGGCCGGGTTGTGATTATACACACCCGGTCCCTTATCAGGCTAATTAAGCCTCAGAGAGGGATAAAGGCTGATGGCAGACGGTGGTGCGAGGAGAGAGAGATTGTTTATGGACATGTCCGTCATGTGTGTGTTTGTGTCTTTAAGTTTTATATTAAACTATTATTTATATTATCAAGGCGGTTCTCGCCTCCTCCTTTCCATTAAACTATGTTACACTGTCAAAATAGCTTGAACTTGAAATCACACATCTGAACCTTAATAGCTTTTTTTTCCTATTTGCTTAAAATAAGATTTGCTCAGATTTCCATATCAACATGGAACACCCTCCCAAGTCTCATTTAACTCCCTAATTCACCACACATTCACACACAAACACATACGGCTGTCTCAATCTACTGAAGCAACTGCATTGTTAACTTTGTTACTATGGTAAACTGCACACCATTCAGTCCTGCAAAGCTGTTAAAGTCTTACTCCAGACAATGCGGACACTCAGTCCTTTAGTGAGCCTTGTTTAACAAGTCTGTCCCTCACTTGAACACAAGCGGCCCACACAGAGAAAGGGGAATTTGTAGACACCAGGAAGAATCAAAGTCTGTAAGCTACATTTTCTGTTTGAGTTTCTAATCGAGATGTAGTTGCTTAGTTGGAACTTGTTGATATTCTGAATCAACTTCATGAGGATCCAGCAAATACTTCACTGGTATCACAGGTGACATTATTAGTCTAGACCATGACAGTTGAGTGAATCATCTGATACTGTGTGACTTTGTGAATTAGTCAAAACACATAAGGAAGACATCACACCCAGAACTGGCAGATCTCCATTAGCGATCCAAACACTACATTGTTTCACAAAAAGGCCTTTTTGTCCACAATATGAGCAAGCATGTATGAGATTTGTAACTCTCCATAAATTGAAAAAGTGTTAACCTACAATTGTTACCATAAGGAGCTGTTGGCCCAGCAGCACAGCTGTGCTAATGATGGTTCAACTAACAGACTCATAAATTATGAGTCATGTTATGTGAAGCATGAATTTATTGTTTGATGAAAGATGTTCAATCCTAAATTGGTGAGGGAAAATAAGGACACTTCAGTACGCAAGAGAACATGTGAGCTGAGATACTGTAACAATGATACATTAGTGTCACAGTGTGTAGGGGAAGTCACCTACTGGTTTAAATATAATCAAAATGGAAACCATATGAGAAAGGAAGTTAGCTTTGAAATGCCTAAATCACAATTACATATGTGTGACAAGGTTCTTAACTCTCTCCAAAGGAGGAAGCGGGAGCCGGATAACAATCCAATGTAAATCTCTTTATTTTCACAACTTGTTTCTTTTCAGCCAACACTCAAACACACACACACCCACACAGCTTCGAGCGTTTCTCTCTCTCTCCCCTGCCAGTCTGGACTGCCCATTTAAATCCCTGCCCGCTCTCACTGCAAACACAAAACAGCTGTTGGAGGTGATACCGCACTCACTCTCTCTGCCTTGCTTTCCACAGCCGTCACTTGGCCATGCCCCATCACCACATACCCTCATCGCCCATCTCAGGATGGGGCGCCATCCGGCCTGTCACTTACTCGCCCCCATTCCTGGAGATGAAATATGCAACAGCCATCTGCACCCCCGGCCTGTGGACCACCTCAAACTTAAAAGGCTTGAGAGCTAGATACCAATGGGTGATCTGCACGATGGTATCATCTCCTTCATGCAGTGGAGCCACTGGAGCGGGCATGGTCTGAACAGAGGTTGAAAGCGCATTCAAACAGATAGTACCGGAGGATGAGGACCCCCCACTTGATGGCCAAACACTCCTTCTCGATTGTGCTGTACTTAGACTCTCTCATCAAGAGCTTGCGACTAATGTACAGCACAGGGCACTCCCCTTTCCAATGCATCCATCTGCAAGATAAAAGGGAGAGAGAAGTCAGGAAAGTGTACTTACGAATCATATTCTTTAGTGTCTGATTAAATCGCTTGAACAAGCGGTCCGTTTGGGGGTGATAAACGCTGGTCTGATTCTTTAATCCCCAATAATTCATACATAGTGTACATGACATAAACATTGTGCCTTGATCAGTGAGGATTTCTTTCGGAATCCCCACCTGGGAGATTATTATGAATAGTTCCTCCACAACACTACATGCTGAAATGTTGCACAGAGGCACTACTTCTGGATATTGCATTGCATATTCCACAAAAACCAATACAAAGCGATGCCCACATGCTGTTCACGCTCTTGGGGTGGCCAGCGGATTCAGCAGCTGACATTCAAGGCACGTCGCAGACCATTTGCGAACATCCCCTTGAACGCCTGGCCAATAGAAATGGGCCATTAGACTATTCCGAGTTTTTTCATGCCCTAAGTGACCCACCAGCAGATTATAATGAGCTGTCTGGAATAGAATTTTACGACAGCTCTTCGGAACTAACAATTGGATTGTATCTTCCTTTGTCTATGTGACCTATGTCACTCCATACAACCGATCCTTGATAATTGATATATACAGATATGCAAGCGCGATGTCTGGATGGAGACATTGGCCAACAATCACTTTCACTAGATCTAAGGGTCTCGTATTGCGTCTGCTCCAGAGGGAAATCCCCTGCAGGGAATATTCTAAGGGCTGGGGAAGCCGAAACAACCCCCTCTCTTACGTCATTCTGATGCGGAGCTGATGTAGACAGCTCTGCCTCCAAAACCAGTAAATCGTATTTTACATATGTTCCTCAATAAAGCAGTAAATGCCGGCCAAGTGGATGGGTGAGCTGGGGATTAACCACAGCCTCTACACTATCCTTTAGTCTCTGAAATTTAATGATGACTGTCACTAACGGGTAATCATGAACATCCCTGTGCACACACCTTTCCTTCACCCGCCAGTGTCACGTTCCTGTGTTGTCTGCCCCGTGTTTTCTGTTTCACTTGGCACTTATCACGTTCCATGTCACGTTTTCCTCTTTGTCCGCCCCGTGTTTCACTGTCTGTGTATAAAACTACATTTCCCATGGTCCCCGGCCCTCATCACCACTGACCGGCCCAGACTTCATGCCCACACCTGCGGCAGCAGATTCACCAGCCTGTGGGGGAGAGCAGAGAGGGTTAGGGAAAGCCAGCGGGACAAACGGCCCACAGGACCAGGATCGCCTCATCCAGCGATGCCAGACAGTGGCACTGGACCCACTCCGCCATCCCTTTTGGCAGTTGCGAGACAAACTGTTCCAGCACCACGATGTTGAAAATGTTGTTTCCGTTCCCCTCCTCCTCAACCAGCAACCACCGCTGGCAGGCATCATGGAGCAGTTGAAAGAAGACAAACGGACAACCGACCTAGCTTAGTGTTTGTGTGTGGAGTGGTGGTGGCGTAGTGGCTAAAGCACAGGGCTGTTAATCAGAAGGTCACAGGTTCTAACCCCACGGCCACCACCATTGTGTCCTTGAGCAAGGCACTTAACTCCAGGTTGTTCCGGGGGGATTGTCCCTGTAATAATTGCACTGTAAGTCGCTTTGGATAAAAGCGTCTGCCAAATGCATAAAATGTAAATGTCTGCCAAATGCATAAAATGAAAATGCTGGAGGTGCGGTTCCGGGCTGTGTTGAACCAATTGAAGGATGACTTTCTTCAAATCGGAATAATCCGAGTTGTGCCAAGTTACCCAAGACAGCAGCGGTAGCAGATGGACCACTCACTGTGAGTGTGGCCACTTCAGGGCTCTGGACGTGTGCTTGAAGAGCTCCAGGAAGGCCTTTGGGTCATCCTGTGGTATCATCTTCACAAGCGTCACATGCAGTCTTGCTGCTTGGGGAATCTAGCTCCGCAACACCCGCTGATCCTCTGCTTGGGCCTGGAGGAGCATCTCGAAATGTTTCTCTTGCTCCTTCCGCAGCTCCATGAGGGCCTGGTGTTGTGCTTGGTGGATGCTGGCAAGGGATATGATTACTTCTTCCAGAGGCGAGGATGACATGGCTGCGTATCCTTCCTCCTTCCCGGGTTTTGGCACCACTGTGACAAGGTGGGAGCCGATAACAATCCAAAAGTCTCTTTATTAAAACTTTTAAAAGTAAAAAAAAAAAAATCTTTTCAGCCAAAAATCAAACACCTACACAGCTTCATTCATCTCTCCCCCTAACACATTCTAAATCATAAATGTCTCAAAAACATCTGCTGAATGTCTTATTGACATCTGAGACATAAACTTATGGACATACTGTATATCTTATAGATGTATTGCTGATGAGCAAACAACGTCAAAAAACATCTTCTAGATGTAAACACACACATCAAATAGAGGTCTGGGTGATGTATGTGTGCTGTCAGGTTTTATGTGCTTAACGATTGACGTTTAATTAATCTGATAACTATTGTAGTCTTTATGTAGCCACTTCTTAGCAATGACATTGTGGTCCATGTATGTTATACTGCATTATGCTATGCTACATTACACTACGCTATGTTCCGCCATGCTACGTTATGCTATGCTTTTGCATACGTTACGTTACATTTTTGGGGGTCATCACTTACTTAAATGAATCACTTGAGAGACAGTTTTCAGGATAGATGCTAGATTTAGTACAGCTTCAAACATTGTTTGGAAATTATAAGGCATGGATATCTCTAAAATGCCTGCATGCTAAAAATAGATTACTTCCATGTGTTAAGACAAAGACTTGTGAATCACATCCAAAATCCTATACTTTTTTGTTTCTCACCAAACCCCTGTTAAGCCTGATTTGTAGTGTAGACTAAGCACACCAACAGTGGTCTGACACTAATAAACACTAATAAATTGTGCCTTTTCGAAAACACTCTCCCAAGTGGATCAATTTGAAAACTTTGTCTTCGCATTGTATTGTGGACAGTGTAAATTGAGATATTTGAAAATAATGACGTATTTGTTGTCATGTGTCGCAGTCATGTGATCCATTCAACCCAAAACAATTAAGATGGTGAATTATGTTGTAGTGGTGATGTTGTGCCTGCTATTCACTTTGATAGCGTTGTTAAATAAATGGTACTAAATAAATAAATGGTACTTTAAATTAATACATTAATAAATTAATTAAATTAATTAATAAATTATTTAATGGTTAAATAAATGGTACTTTGCACAACCTTCATATTCCATTACTTAAAAGGTGACAGGAAGTTACTTGAAATTGCTGTCTGGCGACAGAACATGAGGACAATTGCATTTCAGACTGTACATGGTACATCGATTTTTCGCATGCACAATAGGGGATTTAAGAGTTTTCATACGTTTCAGTGAGGACAAGTAACTTTTAGAAAATGCTTGAAAACGGCACTATGGATGGAGAGCATTTTGAAAATGAAAACGCAGCTTTTAAATGTATTAATGAGGAAAGATTTCGGCTATCTGTGAAGTAAACCTGCAGCTGTGCGTTTTTGACCAAATTGAGTAATGATGGAAATCTGTTGTCAAGATTATGATCTGTCCTGTGACAGACGGGTTTGGCTCAACTATGCTCAGATTCAGGGAAAAATAGAGTGAGACTATTTTATAATCCACTGTCCACAATTTATTTATAAATTATTTTATAATCCACAATCTGGCTGGACAATAACTTCGAAGCCATTCTTTTCAGTCAGCGTTGGTGTTGTAACTGCGATTTGACTTTGTAAGACAGTCAGTCGGTTGTGCCATTTTTTATTTATTTTTTTCTAAATGTATTTATATTGTAACACTGTATTTGAAATTCAAACAAATTTTTCAATCAACAGGTCCGAACCACATATCTAACTTCCTCAACTTATATTTAAATTACATAAAATTAGCTCTCATTGCAAACACAAGCAATGCTAATTATACAGTGTAATCCCTTACATTATTCAAATGATTAGAAGATTGTTATGGAAAATGTTTTGAGCTAGAGGTGCTGTGGGCTTGTTTGAGCATTAGGGCAAACCTTATATCTGTCTCTCAATCTGCCTCTCTATGGTTGTCTCAGCTCAGATGAAAGAAAAACTGCTGATGATCACAGGAAAATAAATCCTGTCATCTCACAGGACTACAGACTGGCCTATGACTATGACCATGAGAATGCACAGTCCTGGACTCTCTCTTTCTCTCTCTCTCTCTCTCTCTCTCTCTCTCTCTCTCACATACACACACATATATGCACACAAACAGTGAGAGTTTCAAGCCACTACCCACATTCCTAACGTCCATGCAACCACTCAGAACACCTTAGCAACCACTAAGCAACACCCTGGCAATCAACATCAACATTGAACTAGTATTAAAGCAGCGAGTGAGCACTGGCAAGCATTTTCTGATATTTGTTACTGTGACAGGACGTAGGGCGGATCAAGCCTCCGAGAGCCATAAAGGCTGTCTGCGGAAGATTGTGCGACAGAGAGAGAGTGTTTATGGGCAGCTGTCCATCATATGTGTGTGTTTGTGTCTTTTGGTTTAAGTTCTTAATTAAATATAATTTATATTTTCAAGCCGCTTCTTGCCTCCTCTCCATAACTCCCATTACACTGGTGCCGAAAACCGGGAAGGAGGAGGGATACGCCGTAGTGGAGTTCTCGCTGCTACCATCCACCCCAACTGAGCAGCCGTGGCCATCTGCCGGGGGACAGAGGAGCCTGGACACAGAGGAATGGCCGCCTACCGCAAGGGGTGAAGGGGCTCCTAGCCGACCGCCTGGAGTGGTCAGGGCCACTGCCAGGGGCGGGGGGAGATGCCTACCAGCTGCTAAACGTGGCAGGGTTAAGAGAGGACCGCCGACCACGAGCAGGGTGAGAGGTCGAGGGAGGAATGTGACTGGGCGGAGGGCGGGGCCGGGTCATGATTCTACACACCCGGCCCCTTATCAGGCTAATCAAGCCTCCAAGAGGGATAAAGGCCGACAGCAGATGGTGGTGCAACAGAGAGAGAGTGTTTACGGGCAGCTGTCTGTCATAAGTGTGTTTGTGTCTTTTGTTTTAAGTTCTTAATTAAAGTTACAGTTATGTTTATGTCCCCTTATTGTATTTCCTCTACATTACTGTGATTTTATCTATGTATTTATGTATCAGGATGAATGGAACTCTTAAGAAAACTAGTCTCTGAACAGTTTATAAAGCACCTTATTTTATCCTACTTTCATACATCCTTATACAGCCTACAAAGGCAGCATTTTCCAGTTTTCGGACACAGCTAGTGTTTTCTGGTTAAAATTTAAACGAGGCACATAAGACGTCCCTTAAGCTGGAGTGGGAGATGGGACAAGGCAGCAGGCATACTTTGAACTCAGCAGACAAAATGTTGCAAATGCACTGTAAACCTATTTACATTTACATTTGGCAGATGCTTTTATCCAAAGCAACTTACAGAGCCCTTGTTACAGGGACAATCCCCCTGGAACAACCTGGAGTTAAGTGCCTTGCTCAAGGACACAATGGTGGTGGCTGTGGGGCTCGAACCAGTGACCTTCTGATTAACAGTTTACCAGTTATGTGGTTTAGACCACTACACCACCACTATTTATCACTCACTTATTGACTTAAGACATCTAGATATAAGTTAACCACACAGTAACAGGCATTCAATACTTCTCCCAGAGAACTCGATAGTATGGAATAACATGTTAGTGTTAGTGAAGGAATAGTTTCCCTTGGCATAAGCAGCATCCATGGTTCAGCATCAGGATTCTCGCTCGAACCATCAGATATTGTCGGAAGGCGATGTCAGCAGGGGAGAGGAGCTTACCCCTTACAGCACTTCGGGAATAAACTGGTGGTTGTGGGGTGGAAGTGGGCGAAAGCAAATTAGCATATGAACAATGAGAGACAGCTGTGGACCCAATAAGGCATAAGCTACATCATGATTGGATGAGATGCCAGAATTGAATAAATGGATGACGTAATCCTACTATGAGTTCTCTACGAGAATTATTGCATAGGCTTCCATTTCCCTCATGCAAACCAGATTTCATGATGGTTTAGTGTTTTGAGTTAAATTATCCACTTTCGATAAATATCTTATTACATATATCTGTCATCCCATGAAAACTTCAATGAAGTAATCTAGAAATCACTATATTTTCTGTACAAACAGTACAGATGCGATGAAAATTAAAGTGTGTCTCCCGATAATATCACACAGCAACACTGCTCACCTCTCACACACACATGTGCGAAACTGGTGATCCTCTTTGGATACTCTGTAAAATTAGTGCTATCCTCTGAGTAGCAAGCTAGCAGCTAAAAGTATATTTACAAATGATGGAGGCAGATGAGCTCCTCTCCTTTCTCAATGCTTTGTGGGTCATAGGTTTTTGACCAATCACAGGCTGCAGCACCTCCCACAGTCCCTCTATGTCCCCTAAAATGGCTTCGAGGAACTATAGTTCCTCAGGTGTGAAAATTATGAAAGGTACTTGTCCCAGAGAAGGATGAATGATTTAAGCCTGCACCTTTGTGCCAAATCTGTCGCAACAGCTAAAAATAAAGATCATTATTGCAGGCTTATCGTAGTGATTCGGGGCAAGGCAAGGACAGGGTTTTTAACATGGATTTTTTTATGTGCTAGCTCAATAATGGATGTGTGTGCATTTTAGCCAAAAGTTCTTCCTTAGTGCAGCTGCACTCAGTAACTTTTGTCTTAGAGTCATCTTAGTCTTACACTGACACCTAGTGGCTGGGATGCAGCATCAAATCAAATCAATAATTTTCAGTTTCAGTTTCCATTGTAGAAATTTAGTATTCATAGTCAACTATGATTACTCCCTGAGTGAAAGTGTTCAATAACAGGATGGTTACTGACATTAAAAGAGTAGTATTCGGCTGGTCATGTGATTCTAACATGGCCGCCCCCATGTGCGGACCTTCTCCATGTAGAATAAAACAGCTTTTATAAAGTTACTGATATGACTTGAGTTTTAATTTTACTGTGAGTGCTCGTGATTTCCTGCATATATTGCAAAATTACAATTCACGTCTTTTTAATGAGGAAAAAATACATTGTGCAACTTTAAAGCAGCTCAAAGGGTAATTCGGTTTTCTAAGCTCCTGAGTGCCCCTGTAAGAGCTCAGTGGTTAAGCAACTGTCTTTGAATTTAACAAAATGTTAAATTAGTTGGCTGTAGCTTGCTTTTAACAAATAAAGTCTTCTAAGTGGTAAGTAAACAACATGACATCTGGTTCCTTTTAGGACATGTTTTACACATTCATACAAAATGAAATGACATCATCAGAACACAATGTAACTAAAACACAAATAATGAACCTATCACGATTGCAGTTGTGAAAAGAGAAACAGCAAAACAAGCTAAATTAAACAATGTTTAATTACACTACACTACATGTTTGTACATGTAACAAAACAGTTAAAAAACGTTCAGTTAATAACTATAACTTTTATTTTACATCAAATAGTTAAAAAACAGCAGAACAAATGTGAATACAAATAGAATATTATTAGAAAATAACTTGACCATATAAATGAATTGTAAAGCAGGCATGAATAGTTATTACCTGGATTATCATGGTTCCTTAATAAAGCGCAAATAAAAACGGTGAGTTTTGCTTTCAAAGATTTATGGACTAATGAAATGCAAACACTGGAAACTGCCTTCCATTGCAACCAAATTAAGAAGCCATTTAGCAGACGTTTCTATCCAAAGTGATTTAAAGCACATTTAATTACAGGAAGAAAATATTCAGAGAGTTACATATATGGATAGATCTTGCATTGTTTGAAATGTATCTTTCCTAAAATGTTCTTGCAGTGTCTTTTGACATCCTGGGTTTAGACGTCGAGAGCCAATTTCATTATAATTTTCCCACAACTGACCTTTTTCCATTAATTCCAGATTGGTCCTTAAAATAATAAAGGTGCTTGGAATAAAGGTTACATGTGATAAAGGTCTGAAATTTATACATTTTTGTTTTTAAGATATACACTGATATTTTGAAGTGCACACAGTACATTCAGCTAGCATTATGTATAATTATATAAATAACAAGCACACCTCACATATTATTTGCCACAAACTAGATTTGTGCAGCACCCAAATAGGAAATCACCTGTTAGAACTGACTAAATGTATCTGTATTGAAGTAGAGATATTAATTAGATATTCATACCCAAAATGGTTGCAGTTCATGAGCCCTGGTCACTTTTGAAATAAGATAATTAGAAGATTATTTTCCAAATGCCAAAATAAATGTAAAGAAGATGTAATTGAAACAGTTAGAAAAACTAAAATGTATTGTAAATTATTTGCAATTAATATTTTAAAATTAAATTATGACTCTGTCCTTGCCACAACCTAAAAATACAGTGAAATACAATCTGAAATGCTGACCTTGCTCTTACTCTCTCTTACTCCACACTCTGCTCACTCTCCCCTGAGTTGATCACATGCACCTGCACATCATCAGTGACTAATCAAGGACTTCAATTATACCCAGCAACACACACTCATTGCCTGTTCTTGTCAGTGTTTTCTCAGAGACAATGGACTCCCTAGTTTTGTCTAGACCTTCATGTGTACTTACCCTGTTATTGTTCCCCTCAACAGAGTTTTGTGTTGGTTCATCCTCCATTTATTCCCCAGTGCTTGGATTCACAGTCACAATAATTTCAGGGTAAACACTCCCTGTAATCTCTGGGTACCACACTCACTATAATCTCAGGGTAAAACACTCCCTGTAATCTCAGGGTACCACACTCCCTGTAATCTCAGGGTACCACACTCGCTATAATCTCAGGGTAAAACACTCCCTGTAAACTCAGGGTACCACACTCACTATAATCTCAGGGTTAAACACTCACTTTAATCTCAGGGTTCCACACTCGCTATAATCTCAGGGTAAATCACTCCCTGTAATCTCAGGGTTAAACACTCACTGTAATCTCAGGGTAAAAAACTCACTGTAATCTCAGGGTAAAACACTCCCTGTAATCTCAGGGTACCACACTCCCTGTAATCTCAGTGTAAATCACTCCCTGTAATCTCAGGGTACAACTCTTGCTATAATCTCAGGGTACCACACTCGCTATAATCTCAGGGTAAATCACTCCCTGTAATCTCAGGGTACCACACTTGCTATAATCTCAGGGTAAATCACTCCATGTAATCTCAGGATACCACACTCGCTATAATCTCAGGGTAAATCACTCCATGTAATCTCAGGGTACCACACTCGCTATAGTCTCAGGGTAAATCACTCCCTGTAATCTCAGGGTTAAACACTCACTGTAATCTCAGGGTAAAACACTCCCTGTAATCTCAGGGTACCACACTCACTATAATCTTAGGGTAAATCACTCCCTGTAATATCAGGGTACAACACTCGCTATAATCTCAGGGTAAAACACTCCCTGTAATCTCAGGGTAGCACATTCGCTATAATCTCAGGGTTAAACACTCACTGTAATCTCAGGGTTAAACACTCACTGTAATCTCAGGGTTAAACACTCACTGTCATCTCAGGGGTAAAACACTCCCTGTAATCTCAGGGTACCACACTCGCTATAATCTCAGGGTAAATCACTCCCTGTAATCTTAGGGTTAAACACTCACTGTAATCTCAGGGTACCACACTCGCTATAATCTCAGGATACCACACTCGCTATAATCTCAGGGTAAATCACTCCCTGTAATCTCAGGGTACCACACTTGCGATAATCTCAGGGTAAAACACTCCCTCTAATCTCAGGGTAGCACAATCGCTATAATCTCAGGGTTAAACACTCACTATATTCTCAAGGTTTCACATTTGCTATAATCTCATGGTATCATACTCATCGTAATGTCAGGGTATCATGATTGCTGTAATGTGAAGGTACCACACTCACATGATCTCAGGGTATCTCACTCACTGTAATTTTAGGGTATCACCTTGATCTCACCTTGATCTCAGAGAATTACACTTTCTGTAATCCCAGGGTACCACACTTGCTGTAATCTCAGAGAATCAGACTCATTGCATTTTAGGCCATCATTTTCAATCTGAGGGTTCCACACTCACTGTAATAACAGGTTATAACACTTACAGTAATATAAGGGTATAACACTCACTATAATGTCAGGAAACCACACTTGTTATAATATCAGGTTAAAGAACTCACTGTAATGTCAGGGTAAAACACTCCCTTTAATTTGAGGGTACCACATTCGCTCTAAGTTCAAGGTATAACACTATAAGCTCAGGACCTCACACTTATGTTTTCGCTCTAAAAGAAAACAAAGTACGAATCAGAATGCAGAAACTAGTTTAATGCACATTATGCCTAAACAATATGATGTTGTACTTATTTATATTGCCTCAACATAAATCTGTAAAGCTCAAAGGCAAGGTATCATTTACTGACAGCAAAAGGCCCCAATAATCTGTCCCCAGTGTGAGGAATGTTCTTCTCCAGAGGTTGTTAACCTTGCTGTGTTTTTGGAATAGAAATAGTGTGCAGGCACATTCCAATATGCTGAGTTAACAGCACAGAGGTGATGCTGTTTTCTAATAGGGCAATCACATGCCATGTGGTTCACTTATAAGTGGTTGAGTGGGTGCAAATGGGGTTGACATCATTGAATGTTTACACATTTTCATTTAAGGCCAAGACCCAACCTTTGTGAGAAATTTGGCATTTCAAAAGACAGAATTTTGGTGGAATTAACAAACAACACCATATTTGGCTTGTCAGAGTCTATTCTAAGAGAATAAGAGAGCATGTAAGGTTAAGATGCTGCTTATGTTAATTGTCAGATACTTGAGTTTTGATGTGCTTAATACAATATTAATTGATTAAGAACATTTAATTTGTTAGTTAAATAAATCATGTAATCTTAGGAGGGCAGAAAGCAAGCAAAAATATGGTCAGATAGGACTTTATTATTAAAAAAAATATTTATTAAAATGCATTATTTTAATACCCATATTTATTTTTGACTTATTAAGAAGCATGGAATTAGTTGAAAAAAGCAAAAGCTCATTGAATTTAAAATGTATATATATATATTTAAAAAAAATAAAAAATTTAAACAGAGAAAATGGAAAAATGAATTTGTCTGACTATAAATCTCATGACTAATCAGAAACCCAATTAAATAAAAATTACATTTTTAGGAGACATAAGCCCATTAGATGATGAAATATAATTTGCTCTGCCATCATGATTGATTGTTATCATTAAATAATTCTGGTTAAATATTTAGTGCATGTTGAAACCATCCAATTTAGCGAAGCAAATGTTTAATAATAAATGGGATTTCCACCAAAAGACCAAGAAAAACTAGGAAAATTTCAAATAGAGTCTCCCATGTCATCTTAATATCATCTTACTTAGAATGCCATTAAGTGTTTGTCTTTCTTTGATGCCCATTTAAAGCCCAACATACGTATATTTATAGTGTGAGATTCAGTTTGAGTTTAGTATTTGTTAGATTTGTGTGACAGTTTTAATTTCAGATTACATGAAGAAAGACAGATGGGCATTATTACAGGACCAAAATGCTACTTAATTTACATTTACCTTACATTTACGCATTTGGCAGACGCTTTTATCCAAAGCGACTTACAGTGCACTTATTACAGGGACAATCCCCCCGGAACAACCTGGAGTTAAGTGCCTTGCTCAAGGACACAATGGTGGTGGCTGTGGGGTTAGAACCTATGACCTTCTGATTAACAGCCCTGTGCTTTAGCCACTACACCACCACCACTCACAATTTGATTATTAAATTATTTTTATTTTTAGATTCTAATTAGATAGATTTTTAAATGTAATTTTTCTTTACTTGTCAAACAATGCATGTGTCATCTCAAAATACAGTTCTTTATAAAATGTTGACTGACATGAGTTTACAAATGTGATTGAAAAATGCATACACACATATTTTTTTTTTTGTTTTACTTATTTATATTTGTTTCATATGTGGTAAAGAAAATATAAGTGACATGGGTCCATCTGCCCTCTAATGGCCAAATACACAAACACAAGACCAGATATAGACACATTCCTATTATGCTGATGTAATCGCATTCATTTCCCATGGGAAAGGAATATCCTTTTTATTTTACTCCCAGCAAGTGCAGTGTACACAAGCAAGACACGAGGTGACATTCTCATGGCCTGGACCCACACAAATATAAAGTCTAGATTGGTAGATCAAGACTGTGCAAAAATATTGTGATTTGGAAAATGCATCTGGTATCAGAATATCATCAGGTTGTGTAACTGGGATAGTTCAGCCAAAAATGAAAATTATGTTGTCTGCAGAACATCTGACGTTTAGTAGTAGTAGGCCTACATTTCATGATGTGTGACATATGTGTTATGAATGGCCAGATGTGGTGGTAGAGTTTGGGTGACCATATTGTGGTTGTTAACACATGAATTTTATTGTAACGTGTATATTTAAAAATGTATAATAAAAAAAATAATTATACATTTGAAATGTGTAAATCTTTTCTTTGTTTTTTGCTTTGACGTAGGCCTACCAGCTTTACTGGTCAAGTACAAAGGAAGGGGTTGTAAAATTTTAATCATGGACTATTTTATCCGTTCTATTGGTTTGTGTTTCCCTGATAAGTAGTATATTTCAAAGTCAAATATGTATTTATTTTTTCGCAACTTACGTTATTTGTGATTCTGTTTGAGACCGCAGAGCACGTCTGGTGACATACACGTTACAGTGCGCGGCTGCGCGCGCAGAAAGCAAGCAGGCGGGAAAGAGAGAACGGTTTCTTTTTTTATTATTTTACCGCACATTTAGGGTGCTTCTCAAACGGAAGGCTGCAGCCTAGTAAGGCTGTGTCATTCCTAGATCAGTCCTTCTGAAGCTGTAGGCTAGACTCCTCAGCACTCAATGCTAGAATGAGTCAGTTTAGTAAGTGTGCCAGGCGAACCATAAGATTAGAACTAGGCCTATGTGATATTTCACGTTGTTTAGTAAACCTTATACTTAAGAAAACTAGCAATATATTTTGAAAAAAATTGTAACTAAAAAAGCCATAATATAATACATTTTGCAACACTGATCTTAGAATTGATATTTAAACCCTTTCAAATATGAAGAAACAGAACCCTAGACTTGTAAAAACTATAAAACTTTAAACCTTTTCAAATTCAGGTAATTGCCCTTTTACATATTTAATTTTTTATTTTTGTGCTTTGTATCTTCTAATTTGTTATATTGCCTAAAATACTTGCATTTTTTATTTTTCTACATATTGTCTTGGCACAAATGTGAATAAAAGCAGAATAATTAAGGTTCACGCAACTCGTTTTCCACCTTTTTTTTATAATTTAGGACATGTGCAAAGGATTGTGGGTGACTAAAGGCAACAAAGGAAACACCAAATGCATCCTCCAAAATATGGCAAAGAAGGCTGTGAAACCAGGCTGCCTTCCAAGAGTCCTCACAACTGAGACGGCCTTCGACAGTGCTTAAAGGGTAACTAAACACCTGCTCAGAGTCTGACTCCACCCACTAGAAATATTTGAAAATGCTGGAAAAGTTTAAGGGAATGAACCGAGTGCGGGGCTGAGCGGGGGGGGCACCTGAGACTCGTAGTGACGGATTAATTGACAGCTGCTGTCAGACTCTATGTTAATATTATTCCTCACACGGTCGTAAGACGACATGTACATGAATCTGGCGTGGTGAGCTGGAACCTGCTTACGTCAGCTGTCACCGCTTACGTCACGAAGTACCGCAACAGCCTGTAGGAAAATTCAACTGCAGTAGCCACCGTTCAACCTGAAGAGGGCAGCACTCAGACGTTTTTACACCATATATTGTACAATTAAAACACTTTATACACAAATGTCAAAAAAATTACTTGAATCAATGACCAGTACTAATAAAGCCCCATGCTTACAGATCATTAACTAAAAAAAATTGGTTTAGGGTTTAGTTACCCTTTAATGACGAGGCAGCCGAGATATCCAGCCTTAGGAGGCTGCAGCCAAGCACCCTTAGTCAGCTGCATGTGAACACAAAAACTGGTGCAGAGAATCAATTACACAGAATGTATGAGATTCCTAACTGCACGTAAATGTAAAGAAAGCCAAATCCCGGACATTTATAGCCAATTTTGAAATCCTGGCAGGATGCTTTTTTCAGGTCCAAAAAAGAGGACATGTCTGGGAAAAAGAGGATGTATGGTCATCCTAGGTAGAGTTGACCAGCTCAGAGGAACAGTAGAGACTCAATTAAACCGGCAGCATCCTAGAGGGAGCTGTCATTAAAAACCTGAGCCAAAACCAACACCAAAATCTCATGTGGAACACTATGCATGGCAAAGAGTAAGTACTAAAAACATCTTGTAAGCCTAAATAACTCATTTAGACTGAACTGGCACTTGTCATAAAAAACAACAAGACAAATTGTTAAAGGTCTAAAGTGTACATAATGTTAACACTAGATTTGACATATACAGGGCCAGTGTGTTTTAAGTGGTTGCCAGGGTGTTGCTACAGTATGTTGTTACTTTTCTCATCAATTTGGCATGCCCAATTTCCAAAGCTCACTAGGTCCTCATGGTGGCACAGTTGCTCACCTCAATCCAGGTGGCGGAGAACAAATTTCAGTTGCCTCGACTTCTGAGACAGTCAGCCCGCGCATCTTATCACGTGGCTTGCTGAACACGTTATTGCGGAGATTTAGCACATGTGAAGGCAATCACGCTATTCCCCGCAATCTCAGCGCACAACTTACCATGCACCCCATCGAGAGCAAGAACCACTTTATCGCGACCACGAGGAGGGTAACCCCTGTAACTCTACCCTCCTTAGCAACCTGGCCAATTTGGTTGCTTAGGAGGCCTAGCTGGAGTCACTCAGCACAGCCTGGATTTGATCTCACAACTCCAGGAGTGGTTGTCAGTGTCATTAATCGCTGAGCTACCCAGGCCCCCAGTATGTTGTTTCTTAGGTGTTCTGTGTGGTTGCTTACCAGCCCAAGTCAAAAGATTCCACCTTCAAGTCTCTATGATATACATGTTTCTTCCAAAGTTTCATGTACCCTGAAATCAACATGAACCTCAATGGGACCCACTAAGTAATAGCATTCACATAAACAATGGTGAGTGAAATTCATAGGTTGCATTTTTGTTTTAAGTTTATATTTTTACTCCACTGACAGTTACATGTAGGGTTGTGCTGCAAAGTACTTCTTCATTTTTCGCTGAGAGCTAGAAAGATGGTTAAAACAGCTAAACAATGGTGTACTGATTGTGAACATTCGGACAGCAGCAAGCACATACTATTCTGACAAGAGACCACATGTAAATAAATGTGACATTAAAATGTGTTCTCAATTCCTCATTCTATAAAGAGAATCCACATTAAGCAGTAAAATAAGCTGCTGTAATCACTCTGTGATGATTTTAAGTATATACATATGCAGTAGATAATGTGTAATTTGTCATGTTTACATCCTGCATTCATGGTGCTAATGCTAGTGCTAACACACACTGTTTACAATTTGTTATTGTGTTTTATGATATTTTTGTGATAAAAGTTTACGTAAGGTCACAAAAACTTTCTTTATATTTTTTTATGACATGTATACAACTGCAAAGATATTTTTTAAAGGGTACCAACCATACATTCCAACGAATTCAGTGTCCATATCGACTAATCTTGACTGAGTGAAGAAATTAACTGGGAAAAAAAAAAACATGTCCATAGATGGTCCATAAATGGGACTCTGGTCCCTTCTTCTATGTAAGTCTATTGTTTTCTGCCATTTTTTTCTTACATTAGGCACAAATTGTCTTAGAAAAGCATTAGCACAGCTTTCCTCAAAAGTCACTTGTTTGAGATGTGTTATTCACAATGCAAAATTATATGCAGAATTATATGTTATTTTAGTGGATTAGCTGTACTAAAGGAGCTTCAGATATCCGTGCTTCTCATTTGTTTCTCTGCATGTTGACAGCAGACACACTAATCAAAGGCGTTGCTAGACCCTATTTACGGAGGCTTCAGCCCACCCCAAATGTAATCTCAGCCCCCCTAAAAATCTGTGACTCTCTGGTCAGCATGCAAATCTGTGATCGTACACTGTGACTTCTAGTTTGCAGCATGAGACTGCTTTGGTGACTTTTTTTGCATGTAAAGACTGACAAAAATAAAACCCCACTATCAATGAAACAGTGTGGAAAAGCCTACTAAAATGCACACATCTTACAGTGTCATTGGGGCTGAGCCCCCCTAAAATTTAAATCCTAGAATTGCCCCTGAAAAGAAGATCCGTGAAGCTCTTGTGATTGTGTATGTATCTGCTTTTTTAAACGTTCAGATCGGATGTTTATTCCTTTTAAAGATGCTCATAACAGGCAAACTTTAAACTCTTGTTTTAGCGCAGTGGTTGATTGACAGATGAGGGCTGGCTCTTCACTGCTGCCAGGATGCATACAGGACAGATTAGTGTTTACACCTCAAATGTGGTGTGGACACATGTGTTTTTGACCACATTCGTATGTGTTTTTTGTGATCCGATTATAAAACATTTTAGACCCTTTTTAGACCTGTATTTAGTGCTGAGCACATGTGATCAGATCACCCAAAATGCATTTTAATACCAGGTGGAAACAATATCTAATAAAACAGCAGCATCTGCTTTGAGAATTATCTACAGTAAGTTCATATTTATTTGCTCTACAGAAAAAATTATTATATAGATCAAGCCTATCAACTATTGTCAATTTCCTTTGTAATAATCAGCAACATTTTCTTTATATTGAGGAACAGCAGCTAAACACTGGTGTTCTTCAAGGATCAATGCTTGGACCCCCTCCTCATATCGATATACACTCGGACCGATCATTGAGGTACATGGCTTTTCCTTCCACTGCTACGCAGCTGACACACAGCTCTACCTGCAGTTCCAGCCTGATGACTGTCTCAGCTCGTATCTCTGCCTGCTTCTCGGACATTTCAGCCTGCATTAAGAAACGCCACCTTCAGCTCAACCTTGCCAAGTCAGAACTCCTCATTATCCCAGCCAACTGTTGACCACAACCTCACTATTCATCTTGGTTCAACTACACTAACACCAACCAGAACAGCTCGGAACCTGGGAGTGATGTTAGATGACCAGCTTACTTTTACTACCCACATCTCATCAACCGGCTGGTCTTGCAGATTCGTGCTCTACAATATCAGGAAAATCAGACCTTTTCTGTCTGAATATGCTGCACAGCTCCTTGTCCAAGCTCTGGCCATTTAAAAACTGGACTATTGTAATGCTTTGTTGGCTGACCTCCCAGCTAACACAATTAAGCCACTGCAGATGGTACAGAATGCAGCAACATATCTGGTCTTCAATCAGCCAAAAAGGGCTCATGTCACCCCACTCTTGATTTCACTTCACTGGCTACCTGTAGCTGCCCGCATCAAATTCAAGACTCTGGCCTTCTTATTCAATTCACTTCTCCAGGTCTATGCTCCAACTTGCACTCTGCCATCTATGAACGAGTGACGCAAAGAGGCTTAAAGTCTATTTTACAATCATTTACTTTCTTTGTTCCTCTGTGGTGGAATGAGTTTCCAAAATCCACACGATCTGCTGATACCATCGCAACATTCAAGAACCAGCTGAAAACACATCTGGTCCACTAGCTTTTAACCAATTCACACTAATTGCACTTAATATTAAACTTAACTTGCACTTACTATACACACAAAATATCTTTCTTCTGCACTAGCACCTATACTACTTCATCCACCCTGAGAGCTTGGCAGTACAACACTGTAGATGTTCATAATTTGTAAGACATATTGGATAAAAGTGTCTGCTAAATGACTAAATGTAAATAAATATATTTTATATATATATATATATATATATATATATATATATATATATATATATATATATATATATATATATATATCAAGCTTTGAGAGTAAAACAACAATTTAATGTATGTAAGGTTCTGTGTTAAACTTTGGGAAGTATGTATTGGCTGTATGTATATGTGCCATGCTGAGTTAAAGACAGCTGTTTATAAGTTAATGTGACTGAAAAAGGACAGAGACCAGAGATGGGTCATGACTGACATAATAATGTGCAGTTTTTCACAGGCAGCCCTGGAAACATACCCTGTAAGCCAATTCAACACTCTACATTTAAATATACTATAAAAAAACAAGACCTTTTGCATTAGATTGCTCACTGCAATTGTTTCTTTATATCTTGGTTTCCTGCAAAAATATCTAAACATCAAGATACATTTACTTAAGAAGCAATATTACAAGATATGAAGTCCTGTTTTCTAAAACATCTTACAAACTCTTGTGAGTTTTTTGTATAAGCAAGAAAAACTTTTTGCCAATTTGGTAAGAAAAATAAATGATATTCCCCTTTGAATTCTCTCTGCTTTCCTTATCCCATTGGCACATAGTTTTGTCTTGTTTTAAGCATTAACCCTCTTAAATATACAGTATCTTATTTTAAGGATGTTTAGATATTTTTAATTGAAAACTGGACTAAGTATTTTGGAACTGTAATATGGATGACAGTGCTAGTTGAAAATCTAAATGTTGCTCTTAAATTGAAATTGAACTCTCCTAATAGTCCCAATGGAGACCAGATTCCATGGTGGCCATTTTCCAAATGTCATAAACCTTGTTTAAGGTTTCAGGGTGTCTAAGTAGAAATGATGTGCCCTCAAGATAGTTTGGCATCTTATTGCATTCAGAGCAGCAGGGTCAGGGGATATACTTAGCAAGTGGACTCCTCAGTTGAACATTTGAGCTCCTTGAAGAAATCTAAGAGGGACTCTGAACCATACATGGAGGCAATGGACACACTGGATCCAGAAAAAGAAGAATGCTGTGTGTAAAAGTGCAAGCCTGAAATAGTTTGAGTGTTGTAGTGAAATTGCAGAGGGTGTTTCTGAACTGAAAATTAAGTAATATTTTAGGTTAGGGGTGTGCTGTTTATGTCTAAGATATCATATGTTATATGCGGGAACGGCTGAGGCGATTACGATAAAGACACACAATGACAATGGAGTTTTAGTTTTAATATCGAAATATTAACCAGAATTTATCCACTGAATGCAGTGGGTTAAACAAATGCCACTAGCATTCCCAACATTAATAAACCCATCAATAACAACAACAAAAAAATGAATAAACTGAGTATTATGGAATAAATACACTTTTTCTCTCTACCTGAATAAAGGTTGTGCTTGTTGACCTGTACTTTAAGTAGCCTGAAGTAAATACTTACATGCAAGTAAACATTTTACTCTATTGCAGTAGTGTAATGCATTGTCATATTGTACTGTATTATGTAAGAAATAAAGGTTAGGGATGAAAGCAGGAATATCCAAATCTTGCAAACAAACTACTTTTCAAGGTATTCAGTTCTTGAAATTCATTTTATTTGTTTTATCAGGTTGAAAAGTAGAGGGGTTGCTTTTAGAGCAGTATTTTCTGTCTTGGAAACAATGTAGCAGACACTTTACAATGTCAATAATTTAGATATACTATGATTACATTTCTGTAACATAATGAATAAGTATAGGCTTCAAATATGGTAATCAGTTACAACAAAAGTTACAAAAAGTTACCAAAAGTACCATGGTATTGCATTGTTTTGCTGTTTTACTTTTTCATGTAGCCATGGCAACTGCATGTTTTCTGGACATGTGCCGTGGTAAAATTATTCTATTCCTAGGTATTATGTAAATATCATGGTATTTGAATATGGTAATTATTCAGTATATTGGTATATATCTAAGTACCATTTTATTACCATTTGAAACCATCAAAGTGAACAAAGATACCAATTTTGTTAGCCAAGTTTATTCTCATTAAGCACAGGTCTGAACTAAACTTAAGAATGGAAACCCTTCATCCACACATTCAAAGGTGAAACTAACAAACTTAAAATATAAAATAAAAAAGGGTATTACCAAAGTCCCTTTCAAGGCAAGTCAGTCCATTTTGTGGCCATCTTGGGAACGCTCCCAGGGCAGCTGCTTTCTGTGAATAAAGGTACAGCTCCTATCTACTTCAAGAATATGATCAAAAAACATTTCAAATTAGCAGTATAATCTGACAACAATGTTATAAATTGTGCTTCTTTAGCTCAGATCATGCAAGAACGACAAAAAACTAAATTTTTCAGGCTGGCCCAGCTACTGCGCATGCGTGTTCTCAAGTTAACTGACATGTCTGTATCTAAAAGGTGGTTAGATCTTTTACCTGTAGGGCAGGACTTCCTTTTCTGCACCCGCCATATTGAGTGTTCTAATTTCTCCTATTAATTTTAATATAAGTGGTCTGTCCTAGCCAAACGGTCTCTGGTGTTATCACTGATGTTGATAATAACCTAGAATTAAAAGTACCAAAACATGGACATTGTACTATGGTATTCTTATAAGTGTCTTGGAGAACCATGTAAATATTTTGACACATTAATGGTAACAATTTAGTATCACTATTTATATCTAAGTACCATGGTACTTGATACAATCAAAGTGATGAAAGAAACAACTCTTTTTTGTTATATGCATAGTAGTAAATTGATTTCTCAGCCGTTAATATTTATGTAAATGTTTAGTCCATGATTAGAGAGTGATTATAATTAACTTGGCCAATGTAACTAAGAAAGCTCGAGGAAAAGCCATTTTCTTAGC